>NW_005842689.1:812886-820578 GCF_000455745.1 Alligator sinensis | reverse complement strand
AGGAACGCAGCAGCTCAGCCCCACCCCACCTCCAGCCATTTCCCTGCCTTCCTGCCCCTGCACTGCTCCAGCATTATGTGGCTCCCAGCTGCATCGCTGGACCAGGGAGCCGAGCCAGTACCGTGGGGAGGTGTGCATGTGTGTTCATTCGTAGAGCGAGTCTCACATGCATACCCCACCATACATGTGCACCCCCCCCACATTGCTATACACGCAGACCCCCCACCCCTTACACAGCTCCCCACAAACCTCATACCCACACGCACGCATGCACACACACACACGCTCCCTCACCCACACACCTTCCCCAGACACACCCACACCCTCTCCCACACTCCACATACCCACAGCTCCCCACAAACCTATACCCAACCCTCCAATATACAAGCATAAGACTTAATTTCAAGCTATTGTGCAATCACCTCTATGTACACTAACAATCATGTAAACCAGGACAAAAATATTTTTTGAAATCAAATTAATGAATGCTTTAGATGTTCACTTTTTAGAATATAATTTGGTATTTTTATGATTCCAAGATGGCAAAACCCCTTGCTGAAAGGAATACTTCTGGGGGCAGGGGAGGGACTTCTGGTGGCAAAGGTCAGGGGTTAGGGGGTGGGACTTCCAGTCATAAGATGGCAACCAGGAGGTGGGGCATCTGTTAAGGGGTAGGGCTACCCATGTGGCCCTTGACAGCTTGCCAAAATTGGGTAAGGGGCCCTCTGCCCAAAATAATTGTTTGCCCCTGCTCAACGCACTCCAAATGAGACTAAAAAAGCCCTCAGAAAATGCTGTTAGCTTTCCCTCAGTTTTTGACTGTGAAAAAATAATAAAACAATTTATTTGTTGCAAAGAACTCAAACACCACACCAAGTCAGAACATTTTTGATACTATAGATTCCTATTTTAAATATCTGGGTGTGTCTTGTGGATCACATATATGTATTTCCACCCATAATAGTGCTAATATTGCACAGCACCCCATGACACCCTTAAAAAGATCTTGTCACTCTGGTTGAAAATCAGCGCTCTAAACATTTAAATGAAAATGTAAGTTAGTCTTAGCTTTACAAAGAATAATCATAAGAGCTGCCTTAAGAGCTCATGTTGTATGGACAAGACAAGAAAATAAGCATACAATCTCTAGTAGTCATAAAAAAAGCACACAGGAAAGGAGGAACTAAGAGAAGTGGAACCATTAATCTTATATTACAGTCTTCTCAAGAAAAAGTGAAAAATTAACACCAGAATATACAAATTGCCAATGCCAATACAAAAAGATGATCTATGGTTAATCTATAACCATGGCCTTTCATGTTTAATGCATTTTATCCTAAAGTTAACTCCATTTCTGTATTTTAAATCTGTCAAACAAGAATGTAAAACAGGAGTCAACTGTAAAGTTGAAATAGGGCAACAGAACATGTAATAAATTCATGTTCTTTAGAGTGGTTACACAATATCCTGAAACTCTTTTTAAAAATTACTTCATAAATCTGACTATATTCAGATATTTTGTTTTAACTGGGATACTTGCAGCCAACCGCATTTTCCCATGTGTATTTGAAGATGGGTGTTGAGTATCAAAGCATCTTACAATTATACTGGGCTATTTAGAGCAACCTATTACATTGAATCCAACACTAAAGAGATCACACAGAATTAAAGACTCAGGAGCAAAGCAGAGAATAATCACATAGCTACACTACTCTGTATGGTCACATATACTATCACTTTGGATTTAGGGTGCCACCAAGTGGATAAAAGAAACACATCCACCCTGTAGTCAGGGTACCAAAAATCACTGTGCCTTTGTAAATTACACCAAACACACAGCAGAATCCAAGAAGAGTAAATCATGCTGCTTTACTGATAAGAACTATTTCAAAAAACATTTGTCTTGGCCCTTAAGTCATAATGGACCCAATAAAGTAGTGAAAGTTTGGGTTGGGGGAGATACTTGAATTCTTTATTATGACTTCTTGGTAAGGTGTCACTATCTTAACAGGAAGAGAGAGAAAACTAGATTTCTTTGAGAAATGCCATGATAGGATGAAAGACCTTAGATTTATTTTTTTGATGAAAAAGTACCTGGTATTCTTGATACTGACCAGGGGCCTTATCTATGCCTCTCTTCAATAGATTTTATCTCTTGCAAAAAAAGAATACCTTATGGGGAGAGGAGGGAGGGAAAGGTGGTGATGCTGGATAGACAGATGACAGGAGGCGGCAGGGCATGACACCATATGCAGTAACCATTGTCTGCTGCCTTTAAGAAACCACTTGTCTGATTTATGGTATGCCAAGCTGGAAGGAAGTACTGGATCAAGTCGTCTGTAACAGGAAAGAAGAACAGAAAGGTGCTCAGCTAACCCACCAAATTGACGATGGCATGCTGATATCAGAAGGTAGCTCTCAAATGATCGTCATCTATGAAGTCTCTATTTAGCTGTCTTTTACTAGTTTGTGCAGCTGATGCAGAATACGGTCACCTGTCACTGTCTTGCATATGTTCCCGTAGTGCCAAGTACCTCATTCAAAGGTGGCAGGACAGCTTTAAGCACTTACTACCTATACCCTGCCTACAACTGGTGGCTATTTTGCTTAACTGTCATGTTGAAACAGCAAGACCTGCCCAGCTTCTCTGATAGGGCTGCTTTTTCCTCCTTTTGCCACATTCAGTGGCTCTTAGGACTACCTCCTGCCTCTCTTTTGGTGTTCTCCCTGCCTCCCTCCCAAGAGCTGCCGCCTGCTGGCTGGACTCTGACACATCCTCTTCTTATGCACCTCTTGCCCCCTCCCCACATAACAACTTATTGCAAGTAGGAACACTCCATCTCTCCCCACCTTCCCTGGCATCTCTTTTGTCCCCGTCTGTAGGCACCCCTGTGGTGCCTATTTAAGCGTGGAACCTCTGGACAGTAGGGGCGCACCTGCACTGAGCTACCCGCCTCACTATACCCAGCCAAAAACCAAGCCTTGGACGCTTCCCCAGGGGCGCCAACTTGTGGCCGACCCCCTTCCTGGAGTATACCCACAAGCCTGGGGTAGTGCTGCCACCACCAGGACTCAAGTCTTTGTTTGGGCCCTGTGCCACCCAGGATACACAGGCCCTGTAGACTTAGGGGTTGATTAACCCCAGCAGGATATATCTGGGTGCTTCTTATAGCCTGAAGCATGGAAAGTAGCCTCCCTTAGCCAGTTAAGCTAAGGGAATAAAAAGGCATGCCTAATCCTTCTCCAGCATGTACCACAAAGCTTGTTATAGAAGATAGCTTTATTGGGTAGAGGGGGTAGGCTTGGGGAGAGGTACAAGTCTGAGAAGTATCAAAAAAATACTTCTGAGCAAACAGAAGTGGCTTGGTAGCCTTTTGACACACTTCTGGAACACTGTTACTGGCTAAACTTCAGGTAAGTTACTCACATGTTAATCTGGAGTCTGAAAGAGCTCCAGAGGCCGTGTGCTTGCTCCATGTTTCCAAATACGTCTCCTTCCCCTTCCTCATGAGGACCCTTTTATACACCTGTCATGACCTCATCACTAAGTTCCCACCAGAAGCAGCCCCATTGGCTGCTGCCCGGTGCTTCCAAATGACATCACCTTCCCAGGTGAGGGGACTAGTCACATGACCTGCAGTGGAAGGGAAACCGAGACAATGGGAGCAGGTCCCCCCTCCCTCAAGCATGTCTCCATCCCCAGTCACAGCTCAGTGGTAAATGAAACAGATGGGTGAGGGGCTGCCTGCTTACAGCAGTGAGGCAGACTGGAGGGGCGATTCCTCCACACCCCTGTACTATCACCCTAAATTCTTGGCTGTAGAAATGAGTGATATGCCCAGTTTTCACCAGATGACTGTAGGACCAATGCAACCCCCTCCTATGTTTCCTGTAGCGCCTCCCTTTCTTCCCTTTGTGCGGTCCATAGGGACACTGGCTCATGTCCCTGCCCTGCAGTTGCCTCCCCTCACTCTGTAGCCCAAAGCCCCTGGAAATTTTTAAAACATCCCAGTCAAAGGACGTTAAGGCAAGAAGAAAACAGGTCTTTTAGCTAACTCAGTGTTTGTATTTACTAATGCAGATAAAAGCAAGCAAAGCAACTAGTTTGAAGGAGAAGACATTCACATATAAGAACACAGGCCTGGAAGAGGCATCCTGGAACGTCTAGCTCATTCCCTTCCGCAGGCATTCGCTAACCAAAGGAATCCCCCAAATCACTGCACCAAACCTCACAGACAACTGAAAGAAACAAAGCCTCAAATGCCACAAAACATTTTAGGCAGACAAGGTTCCTTGGGTGAATTTGATATCTTTTATTAGACCAACCCAAGTGGTTGGAGAATAGTTATTAAGCAAGCTTTCGGGTTCAAAAACCCTTGCTGAAGCAAGCTGGCCTTGTGTGCCAACTTGCTTCAGCATCCTCAGGGGAGCACACTGAGGGGACCCTTTGCTGGCTGGCCATGTGCTAGGTACCTGGCCACACTGCCACCTCACTAACCTTGCCATCCCCTGTGCATATTGTGAGTTCAGGTAAGTCATATGTAATTGTAAGATGAGGCTTACTTTTCCCCTTGTTGAATGTGGGGGGGAAAAAAACCTCATCTCATAATTGAGTAAATATGTTATATGCTCAGAAGAGCCTAGAAAAAGGACCACCACACAACCAATGAGAGACCTAGGGGAAAATGTGACCAATGGGGCCTAGGGAAAAAATCCTTTCTGATCTTAAATTTGGTGATCAGTCTGACCCAGGTAGAAGAGCAAGGCTATTTAAGCGTGGAACCTCTGGATTTACTAATACTGGAAGAAGCTTCAGCATACCTGAGCCCTTGGAAGCGTCTCCCAGGGGATTACGTCTGAGCACAGCAACAGCTTAAATTCCCAAATATTCGACAGTACTTTAGCTGGAATGGACCTGTATGTTTGTAGGGTGGGGTACTGAAGTGCTCTAAAATGGGGCAGCATTTGAAGAACACCTATATGTCTGCCCATACCCCAAGTAAGTCCATGTACCACAGTCAGGTTCCATATGATCACAGCAAGTAAAAGTCAGAAAGGATCTGAACCAATAGAGGTCCACACCTCTCTTATACAAGCCCAAGTTCCAAGTGCGTGGTGCCATAGGTTGGCATTCACTCAAGCCTCAGTAAGGATGGCTTTCCAAAAGGTCCTTGATCAAAACAGCACAGGTGCTTAGAATCCTGCATGTGGAAAATATGCATAGGTTTCCACAAAAAGAAATACAAAATTCCCTTATTAGAGATTTTTTGTAGTTTATATATATAGTCCTGTCAGAAAAGATCCAATATTAGGTTGTTTTGGCACTTCTCAGGAAAAATGTGGATATCAGTGTTGTGGCTTCACCATTTATGAAGGACCAAAACCATTCTGAACTTTTTTTTTTTATCATGACCTAGCACACTAGTGTATACCACACACTCTTTACATTAGCTATACACAATTTGGCAATGACATTCATGTAGGAAATAGAAGACGGTGCTTGTTAACAAATTCAATCCGATGCACCACTGACTTACCTGTCCACTGAAAACTCTTGGAACAATTTCTGCAACAACCCCTTCAATATATCACATTGCACACATAGGCTGTTATGCAAAAAAAAAAGTTTTAAAAACCTCACTGCCATACAACAAATGTAAGGCAAAATGATGCACAGGTGCAGTAGTGCAAGAGATTTTTTTAAAAGAAAGAAGATACTAGAAAAAAATAGCTTTATGTTAAAGGAACTGTGGTATAACAACAGTTCTGGTGAAAAAAACCTTGCATTTACACAAGAGGTGGAGTCAGAGAGGACAGCTGCACTTCCAAATTCATTTAGTTATTGACTTTGGTCTCCGAGTTGATTGGTATTGACAGCCAGCTCCACAGACTATGACCAATTCCACATTTTTTAAAAACCTAACAGACCTCCAACATTGATGGAAGTTTCTTCACAGATATTTAGGAAGAAAATCTCCAAAAGTATTAAAAAATATTCTCTGTAGACTATATTCAAATGTGAAAGCAACATTACAAAAGGGCAGAAATACTTTTAGGTATTCAATTTCTTTAATACAGCAACATACAATGCAGGGTATGATTATACTAGCATTTCACCATTCAGAACTGAGACTTGAGAGGATATGAGAAGTGTTTAACATGCTCAAGAAAGTGTAAGCGATTAGTTCAGCTGTGTCTCGGACGGCAAGAGCCGACTCGAGGTGATCCAACAATTACTCATTCGTTGGGTGGGCTGGTGAATAGAGAGGTAGACAAAGCTTAATGGTTGCAAAACTTTACTTACGCCGCTTGTAGCTGCGACGCAGACGGTCCAGTCGTCTGAACAACTATGTTATTTGTTCCAGCTGGCAGGGCTCAAGCTAGCTCGTCCGTCCACAAATCAAGCCGGCGGGGAAAGGGTACGTCGGGGATTGCGCTCGGCGACGGGGAGAAGAATCGATAGGTGATCAGTCTATCGATCAACTCAGCCGCAAGTCAGATCTCTTTAGAGGCACTCTGCAGCGTGCTCAAAGTTCTCCGACTTGGGCGGAAGTCGCCAAAATTTTAAATGGCCAACAAACCCAATTACTAGCCGCCACGTAGGAATAATTTAGAACTGGCCAATAGCAGGACACAAATTTGCATTCAAATGGCGGGAACTCTCTTGCACCGGGGTTTTTCTGTTGCAACAAAACCTTTGCTGTGCAAGAGGCTCTCATGTGGCGGGAAAATTCCATCGTGCCGAGGCACCAAAATCACTGGGTTGTGACAAGCTGCAGTGCCCCTAATGTGACACTGATTGATAAATATTGTTTAATATATTTTAGTATGAAATGTCAGATTACCCAGGACATTAACAAGGCCCAGAAAGCATGTGTTCCTTTCTTGGCTAAGCAGGTGAGAGCAAGAACGAAGAACTGGAAAGTTGTAGCAGTGATGATCCAGGAAATGTCTGAGACTCAAGGATTTTTTTGATATCTTTTATTGGACCAGCTGTATAGTTGGGAGAGCTGTTGGACAAGCTTTTGGGCCTGAGGTCGAAAAAAAGACACACAGGAAGAATAATTTTTTTTCTCAAAACAGATACCCAGACTGGCACTGTGAAGAAGATAGTTAAGGTGGCAGGTTCTATGATCTTCTAATAAATCTCATTTATTTACTTATTTCTTGAGGAGCACAGCCAGCATCATGGAGATCTGCCTCCAGCTGGTAAGTCCCGTGTGATGGAAGGAGAGTGGGGAAGGAAGGGGCATGGAGGGGTGGGTAGATCAACGCCCCCCATGGTGAAGGAGGGGGCAGGGGCAGGTGCTGCCCAGGTTGGGGGGGAGGCTGGAGCTGCAGCTTGTGCGGGGAGGGGGGTGGCTCCCACTGCTGCTTGCACCCCAGGAGGGCACGGTGGGGGGCAAGTGCCCCCCAGATCTGCGTGGGGCAGGGCAGGCTGCATCTAGGGCTGTGTGAGGCTTTTCTTGGTGGGGGCTGGGCTTGGAGTGGACACCAGTGATGCTGGAAGGATGCTGCATCCACCCCAAATTCCACCACCACTCCACTTGGTGCAGCCCAAGCTCTTCCCCAGGTGTGGGTGGAGGCAGAGCAGTGAGCCAGGGCTGCGCTGGGTGGCTGGTGGTGGCAGTGCTGGGAGTGGAGCAGCAGTGAAATCTGGGGTGGATGCAGCATCCTCCTAGTGCCGCTGGT
>NW_005842689.1:799758-812709 GCF_000455745.1 Alligator sinensis | reverse complement strand
ACCCCACCACCCGCCCCCCCCCATGCCCGCCTGTGATGTATGCAGAGGCTGCAACTGCTCCCCCCCATGAGCTGCAGCTCTAGCACCACCCCCACCTCCGGCAGCACCTGCCCCTGCTCCTTCCCCTTACCTCACTGCGAGGGACATTGATCTGCCCCCACCATGCCCCTTCCCACCACACCAGACTTACCAGCCAGAGGCAGCTGTATCAGAAATTGGATTGGTATTGGCCAATATGCCTCCTTAAATATCGGCTATCAGTATCAGCCCCAAAAATCTCTATCAGTGCACCACTAATTTTTGTAGCTGTGGCTTCCAAACACTGAGGACAATCTCAAAAAAGAGTTTGTCAAAAAAAGGGAGGCTCCTGTCTCTTGCACAGTTTTTAGTCATAGCGTGATTAGATTAAAACCTCTATGTGAAATACAATGTTTAACAACATCACTTTGTCTTTTATGATCCTTTTTTTTTTTTTTTTTTTTTTAAATAAACAGAGACAAGAAACTTTTCTGCCTCATCTTCCAAAAGAAACCAGCTTGAGGGTCACAATCATATTTTTGTATTACAAACAAGAACAGGAGGGAAAAGACAGGTTTTTTTTCCAAATGAAAAAATGTTGTTATTATGCCATGCAATGACCAAAGAAATATCACCCTGCACTTCAACTTTATGTAATGCAGGATGTGCCATTCATATATTTTCCTATATATTTGCTACAGTTTCCAAATTCTTTCCCGAGGCAAAAGTTTCCTGTGATCAACAATCTGCGTAAGCTCGCAAATTCCAGGTGGGGGAGCCCATTCAGCCACCCTATGCACTACTGCCTTATCACTTTGTTTCTCTGTGGCTGAATATGCCTGCACCATCTGGGTATGCTCAAGTCACAGTAAACATATTGACACCACCCTAAATGATGCATGCAGAATTATAACAGGCTGCCTAAAACCCACCCCTTTTCCCTGCCTATACACACTATCTGGCATAGCACCCCCTTACATCAGGAGGAAAGTAGCAGGTGATACTGATGGGCAGGTACAAGAGTCAGATGACAACCACCCACTATATGGATATCAACCACCATCATTTATCATCAAGAAATAGTTTTTTGCCCCCTACCATACCACTGACCACACCGAAATCACCCTCTGGCAAAAAGAATGGGAGAAACTGTCGACAAACCTGTTGAATGGAGCCAGCAAGGAATTACCCGCAGCGAGGAGTTAGAATCCAACTCCTGTTACAAATGGCATACACTGCGGAGGCTGAACAGATTAAGGGTGGGTCTTGGCAGATGCAATTTTCTCATGAAATCATGGGGCCCCTATGCAACCGACCAGTGTATTTGTCAGGAGAAGCAAACCGTGGGTCATCTCCCGAGATGCTCTGTAGCATAGCAATGCACCGCACAAGATCCGGCAACACCAACACAAGGAGCAATGGCCTGTGCAGAATATTGGGAGCAGACCATATAGAAATATTAGACTGGGGACACGACAAAGACAATGGCAACTTCTTGGACACCATGTCTTGCTGTCAGCCATGGTTGGAAAAATCCCCCCCAATTCTGTGCGTTTTATTTGGGGGTGTGCTGTATTCTCAGTGTGTGATAAAATACGGTACCTAACATTTTGATTAAGATGTTTCAAGAAACCACAATACCTAAAGATTACTTAAATGCATAAGTGCTTAAAACAAATCAAATACAATTCAATTACTATGAAAATATCTAAAGAAAATACCTACCTTCATCCACTGTAAACTGGCAACTCTTGTCATTGTAGAAAAGAATTTTCTTCTTATCAGGGCGATTAACAAAGATGATCTGGTCCCCTAAAGCCTCAACCACAAATGAAACAAAATGAAATAAAATCATAAATTGCATGCAATTTATGGTATCTCCATTTAAACAATGGATAAATGACTTCTTTGCAAGTAAGGTCCAGGGAAGGCACAACCATGGCATGGCACAGACAGCCTTTTCCTGATGTTGAACTTACAGTGCCCCAGATATTTAAAAAGCTGCTGTGCAACTGGGAGTCCTAGCTTAACATCCATCCACCTTTAAGATCCCTGGGAGCTCTAAGACAGACATAAGGGAGAAGCTCTCTGATGTGGGCTTGCAGTACCCAGCACAGTGCAGCTGGGGATGGGGGGGGTATCCTCTACTGCATGTGTTGGATTAAAGAGGCACCTGGAGGAAACAGAAGGGAATAGGGGAGGTCCTCTATCCTCAACCACTTGCACCCATTTAAACAGGCATGTGCAGCTGAGGATGGGAGAAACTCCCTCATCCCCAGCTGCACACCCATTTAAAGAAGCACCCAGCATGCCAGATCTGACCTCCAGGGCTACCTCTGGGGACTGAGCAGGGGGCTGCTGGGTTTGGGACTGGACAGGGGGCAGCTCTGTTCCCAACTCCAGGGCTGTCCCGTGCAGGATCTTGACACTCAACTGTGTGTCAGGATCTGGCACCACACAACCGCAGTCCTGATGCTCAGACAGGGGATGGCTGTGTCCTGGACCCAGGAGCTATCCCACACCCAATTACGATGCTCAGCTGAGAGTCTGGATAGGGCATAGGGCATCAGTGGGAGCCACATGTTCAATTTAAAAAACAATGCAAGCCAGCCAGAAAAAAAAGATGTTCCAAGTCATACATGAAAGGCTTTTTGTGGCTGGTTTCTTATTTTATTGTGCCTTAAATTGACTGAATGCATGTCAGAGTTACTATCTATGGTAAGATTAACACAAGAATTGTGCCATAAATGTAATCTGTGCCAGAGCCCTAAGAAACAGAAGATAACATTTTCTGGTCGTAAAACCAGTAAACAAGAAATTCAGCCTGATCCAGAAAGCTAGAAACATTAGTTACCTTATTTGAATCCCAAGATTTTTATTTTGCTTTAAAGAAGATTAATAGAAATGTCAAAAGAGCTGCTGGCAGCACTGCTTGCTTTTGGATTATGGGTGGCAGAACTTCTTACAAAAAAAGATTAAGTTATATGTCTGCTCATAACACTGATGCTTTGCTAGCTCAACCTGAAGGAATTTCAAAGGAAAGATGCCGAAATAAAAAGCTGAAATAAAAATCTGGCAGCAAAAAAATGTCTATGTTTATTACAAAACAAAAGAATACTAGAGCTGAAGCCACAGCAAAGAATTAAGGTCAAGGATCCCATACATTTTTCATGTCAAAACCGTTTCAAAACTTCCAGCTTATGCTGGAGATTCAAGAGAAAACAATATTGCAGGAATCTGTGACCGCTGTGGAGGAAACCTAATCTCTTAATAAAGTCTTGCTTTCAGAAGTGAGAACATGGTTTATTAGAACAATCAGATCCTACTGAAGTCTTGATCTTTAGAATGTAGGAACTATTTTTTTTTTATGTTTTTGAGTGTTGGCTTTTTGGCAGTAGCATACTCTACCATAATTTTTAATGTAAATTTCCTAGGAATGCATCTAAAAGGAAAAAGAAAAATCTATTCTATTTAAATCTGGGATCTTTAGCATTGACCATCAACACTTGGAATGAAAGGATCAGCCACAATAGCCAGCAGGTAAGAATAAGTTGTTCTTCTTTGGAGATGCATCACTAGCTGAAAAAGCTAGAAACCAGATTTAACTAAACTAAAATAAATGACTCTTGACCCAAAATGACTATGTCTACATATACATTTGTAGCAGCTGAATTTGACTAATTTATGAAGATATCTTTGGTTAAATGCATGCAAATAGGTGTACAGATGCTCAAGCTGAGCAACATGACTTAAGTCCGGTAGTCTTCAGGAGACTGTCAAAAAGATGTGCAAAGTGTATTTGGTTATTTATTTTTAATTTCTTTAATTGCAAGCTTTCGGGCACAAACACCTTTCATCAGGCACTGGAGTCAGCTATGAACTGACTGCCTAGAGGAGTTTTCCATCTATTGACTCCTCTGTGAAATCCTATGAAATATGAACTTTCATTTCTACCCAGGAGGACTTTTACAATCTTTTCTCCAATGCCTGATGAAGGGAGTTTGAAAGCTTGTAATTAAAGATTTTTTTTTGCAAAAATCTTGTTGGTCTAATAAAAGATATCTCCTTTACTACAAACCCTGATTGCCTTTTTCCCCCATGCAGGCACATTGTATATGATTAAGCCAACTCATATGATAAGCTAAACAGATCAAGCTCCTTGTCTTGCAAGTAATAGATGTTACTTACCTTTATAGCTTTTTGTGCGTTGGGCAGCCCTTCCTCAATATCTTCCAATAGGATTCCTCCCAGTCCTCGTTGGTCATGCTTGTCCAAAAGCCTGAGCAGAGCCTTTTTATCTTTCAAATTGTACTTGGGCTTGAAAGCATATTTCCCATCTACAACTTCTATTTTGGGATTGTTGACTAAAGCCTGTAATAGGGACATAAGTTTTAAACTTAAGGTGAAAAAACAGGTAGCTTATCTTACTGAAAATAAAAACATGTCAGCTGGCAATGATACCATATCAGCAACATGTTGTGGCTGAAAGTTAACAAGTTTGATTTTGAACTGGATTTGGAATCCAGCACTCAGATCCAGTTTAGGTAGAATTCATCACCAATGTGTTGTTTACATTACAAAACAGGGAAGTGCCATTTATGAAAATGCCTCTGGGCTGGTAGATCCATAAAGCCACTCACGGAACTTGTGCTAGTAAAAGCTATAAATACTCCCTTTCAGTGACAGTGATCAGAAAACAGAACCAGGAAATATTAAAAAGATTCAACTGAATACAAAATGCAAACAGACTACTCAAAATACTAAACTGATTTCATACTGATATCACACATGTGAAAGACATTACCCTGAGATGAACAAATCAGCTGTTTGTCTTCCCCAACTGGTGTCAACCAGCACCAGCAGTTGTAGAAGAAATTGAGAAGAGAAGTCCTCCTGCACAGTAGGACTTTACCTATGATGCCAGCTTCAGAGTGAAACTGATCAGGGGTTCATGAATAACTAACATTAAAGTTATGTTCCTAATCAGTTTTGCTGTGCAGCCAGTACGAGGCAATTAAAGTTCTTTTGCAACAGAGAGCAACCCTACTTAGTTTCTTCTGCAGCTGCCAGCATGACCCTGAAAGGAGAAAAAGAAGAGAGGCAGAAAGAAGAAAGGAGGGAAAATATAACTGTAGTAGGAAAGAAATCTAATGTTGGTAGCCTAACAAAATCTCAGGTTGGATAAACCAGCTAAATTACTGGACTGTCATAAGTTGCCTATTAACAGGCTACTTTGCTGTTATGCATTTGTTCATTCTTTATCATCACTTATCAATTCAATGACAATTTTGTACAAATTTTATTCTCCTAGTTCAGTTATTTCTTTGTTTTTCTCTTATGTTACAATGCTTAAAGGGTTAGAACCTTTACAAATTTTTGCAGCAAGGCCAAGATTTCATTGTAAATATTTATTTTGGGCTTTCTGCAAGTCTCTCAAATTAAACAAGAGTATTAATTCCAAAGGAGTGTTGCAAGATATTTTTGTTCAAGCCATGTTGCTATTACTACATAGAGCCTTTTTAATGTAGCTGTAACATTTGCTGATAAGCTTTGTTCCTATATTTATAATACAGTCTATTAAATAAAACTATAGCTAATGCTGTATTTACCTGAATCCAAGATGATTCAATTTAACTCCCCCACCCCGCAATAATTCTATGGAAATAAAATTTAATTATTGGGGGGTTGTCTTAAATCCAGATGGAATATTCTATGGAAAATTGATGCATTTCTTATCATTTTCTATGTGTGGAATCTAATTATAGAAGGGCCATCTTAAACTTGTCCCCCCCACTGTCCCTCCCCTTACTGCAGCAGGGCAAGCAATGGCATGGGGGCAGGTGGTGAGGGAGTCAAATGGTCTGACCCTTGCCCTCCCAACAACTTGATGCTTGCTTTCTTCTCCCCACCACTGCCCGCCTTCCCCCACCCAGTACCTGCCTGCTTCAGCACCTTCCCCCCCGGGACACCTTGTCTGCACACACTGGCGCCTACCCCACTGCCTGGCTCACCTTGCTGCCCAGCCCTCACCCCCCACAGCTGCTGCCTCTGTCCCACCACAGCCCCTGCCACCACTTCCCATTGGGCTCCAAAGTATTTCTAGCCCCAGTTCAGCCTGGGGCACAGAGTACATGGTTGCTTTGTCCCAGGCTCAGTCATCCAGCAGCTGTTGCAGAGGTGGTGAGGGTGGGCACCAGATGTGGCTCTAAATCTAGACCTGACTCAGGGCCAGAGTTGGAGCTGCAGCAGCCACCTACGTCCCCCTTCCGCCCTGCCAACTTGTACTTGGATCCATGATGAGGCCCTTTGCCCCCACTCCTCCCAGTTAAACGGGGAAAAACCTTGTCTTCAAATTGAGTAAATATGGCACTCATCTGATATTAAGTGTGTTAGGTGGAAAAGAAACAACTTGGTTAAAACCTTTGTTTCCATAAAAAGAAAAAATGTATACAATGAAACTGATAAACACCAAAAAGGTAAATCCTCAAGTACTACTACTGTTCTGTTCTTAACTCATTGAATTACTGTAAGTCAGGGGTTCTCAAACTTTGTGATAACGCGACCCCAAGTGCTGGATGGTGGCAGCGGAGGATGGGGAGCTCGCAAGTGGCAGGCGCCGCCCCCATCCACCCCTCTGCACCACCACCATGGCACACCACTTCCTCATGCCACCACACGTATCCCTGGGAAGTTTGCAGCCCCCTTTTAAGTTGCTCACGACTCCCCGGGAAGTAGCGACCCAAAGTTTGAGAGCCCCTGCTATAAGTGAAAACTGTAAACCTCTCGAACAATAGTTAGATATAAATGTACATGTTATTGCACTAGGAATCCTTACTAAGGTGAATTTGAGATCTTTAAATATTTAATCAGTTTTGCATTCAACACATGAACCTTAACATTATTTGAAAAATATTGGCTGATTGTATTTCATCAATAACAAATCATTTAACTTTATACCAAGATTACTGTTTACATGACATTTCTGTACACTTTTTCATGACTTTACAAAAAAACTTCAGTTTCAGAGCTCTCACTACCACAGCAGAGGTTTTGTGAAAATAAGGATACTTTTTTTACCAAAATTCTTATAGCTAGGTTCACAGAGTTTATCATTAAGCAAATATGTACAAATCAAGTTAATTATTCTTCTTCACCGGCCTCTCGTTAAGAGTCTGAACACTTGCTTTCTTTACCTCGCTCATTAACCATTGCTTCTGCTTGAGACCAATATCTAAATGTTGCGTTTCATCCAAAATTTCTTCTAGAGTTAGTGGATGCGTATCACCACGCTGGTGCCGTGTCTGGTAAAATAAATACAATATTAGAACTGGACTACGTTCTAAAGTATGAACTTAGTAGTAGTGATTAAGATGGGAAGCTTTGCAGCAAGAAAAAAAAGGAGGCCGACTCATCATTTTAGTTTAAAATTGAAAAAATAATCAGAATATACAATATTTGAATAATATCTACTTTCTGTTGAGTAAATATGTTTCTATTTTACAATAAATATTGTTCAACACTATTCAATATAGCAAGCTGCAATGCAAAGCACCAAATACATGGAGATTACTTATTCAGTTACAGATGGGTGGGCAAAGACCATAATGTGTTGTGTGGGCAGTAGAAAATAAATAAATAAATAAATAAATAAATAAATCTATTCCCAAAATGAACTCTTAATCTTAGGCCCCAATTCTGAACAGTCACACAAGGCTGCTCCAATCAAAAGCAGAGCCCACATGCACAACCCAGCTTGCAGGCTGGGAACCTGGGGTTAAAAGCTCTTTTAAAACCTCTCCCAACTATGCAGCTGGCCCAATAAAAGGTATTACGGCCCCCACAAAATCCCTGCCGCAAGCAAAACCATATCATTTCAAGCAGGGATTTACAACAATGGATAATCCTGGTTTTAAATTTTTCAGATGAAAGGTACAATAAAAGGTAGAAGTGATTTAACTTAACTACAAATCAATTGTTAGGTCCAGTCTGTAGTGTGGCAGGTATCTGAAATTTGTGCTGGTTGGCTTTAAGGACCAAAGAAGTCTTTTTCTCCTGAGGAATGCTACTGGCATTTAGGTGGTTTTGTTGGCCCCAGTTTTTGGCCTTGACATCCCCAGTGGTTTTGGCGATTGAAAGGCTGCTTGAGGATGCAATGCTTGCTTTGACTAGGAGTCAGGAGGGAAGTATCTGGACCTAGTAAACTCTTGACTCTGATGATGACGTGACCTGCATTCACTGAGTGGAGTAAGTTCAGTAAAGATCCCTGCAGTGGTGCGAATGGTAACAGTGGTGAGCTGCTCACTTCCTGACATGATCCGATAGCTGATTGGTTATAAGAATGATTGATGTACGATTGGTACTGCTCCTGACCAATTAATTGGACACTTGAGTAATTGACAGGAATGGTGGGACCACTGAGAAAAAAAAAGGAGTTTGCATCTGTGGGGCTGGGTTGGGTTCGCTTGGTGTGCGTCTGCGGGGAGCTTCTGCGAGTGCAGGTGTCTGAGGTATGGTGAGAGATTGTCTGCCAGCATGACGTGATCAAAAGTTGGGGTGTGAGTCTGCCTGGCTGGTTGCTGGATCGATGAAGACTCTGAGGACGGAGCCTTTGGAAACCGGATCTCAGCGCAGGAGACCAACCCGCAGCATCACCAGAAGGAAAGTAAAGTATTACCCCACCCTCAGTTATGGAGAGCCAAGTAACTTAAAGCGATAAGGCTGAGAGAAACTCCACAAGGGGGAAGGAGGGAGCAAGGGCAGCTCTGGTCCACTGACAAGCTGTGACATAGATCAGTGAGCAAGTGCCAGCCATCTGGTGGAGCACAGGTCAGAGCCATTCAGCTCTTTGTGCGTTTGTGCTACTCCGACTGCCTGTACTCTAGTGTCCATAGACTCCATGTATATAAATTAATAATCTGTTAACCTGTCACGTTCTTGTGTTCATTTTTGCCATTTGTATTACAATATATTCTTGTTAGCTAACAACTTAAGTCTCCGGTGTGTGTGTGTAAGCAATTTCAAGCACTTAGTGAAGTCAGTCTGTAGCCTAGTACTAGGCGTTATAGCTCCACAAGTCCACCATTCTCTGGCTGGGATTCTTAGATTGACTTATTAAATTAAGAGAATCTCGGCCCTCTTCAGTTTTCCTGCCTTCCTCTGGAACACTGGGTAATTGGCCACAGCTAAGGCTGGAAGGATTTTTGGGGGGGGATTGGGGTTTTTTTTTTAGTCTGGGAGGGTCACACTGATGCTCCTGCCAGTCCTTAGAAAACTTGGAGATTCTTGACTGGAAGATCATACTCTTCCAAAGCTCAATTGCTATATTTAGGGCCAGGAAAGATCCAAAGAGACAGTTCAAATGTACTGGACAACATAAAAGTGTGCTATGAGACTGAAACTGGACCTGCCCTTGGTGATCAGAATTGAGGTGACTTAAATGGCTTTGCTAAAGGAATATGTATTTACACACCTGACATCTGCAAGGCACTCACCTCTGTCACTATAGAGTAGAATGAGGGGTCTCTCTACATCTAAGCATGTGTCTAAGCAGTGACTCAGCTCTCAAATAATAAAACTTTGGGGAAAAGTAGCTGTAGACACCTGCATCTGAAGTTAGTTTACCTGGAGATGAGTAAGCTATCATTTTAGCCAGAAACTTGGGATGAGATTGCAAAAACTTGCCTGTGTGAAAAACAGTACTGAAGGTTCTACCATCAACACCAGACTGCCACCAAGAATGCCATCTTCATAGATAGGTAAATCAACAGGCAGTTTGCTATAGGTTCAAAAGACAGTCCTATTAGGTTCAGGTCCCAACAGGGAATGGGATCTTGCAGTATGGGATCTTTGAGTAATTTCAGGACTGCCCCAGGGAAGAAGACAGACTTTTACCACTGGAGGACAGTGAGCTGAGATGGCAAACAAAGGCTCTTTAAGTGGTCTTACAAACTGAATGGTCTCTGCCATCAGTGAGAGAACCATGCAGAGTCCTATCTTGCTGTTCATAGCACTCATGGGATCATGTGTGGAAGGACCTTCCTAGAACATGGAACAAGAAATGCAGCAGAAAGGAGCTGGGGCTAAGCTCTTGCCCCTGGTGCAGAAGGAATGATACAAGTCTGTCTAGTGTACAGTGGTTCTGATCACCAGATAACCTTCAGAAAGAAGGGCAGCAAATGCATCCCACAAGTTCAGTGGTCAGATATCAGTAAACACAATAAGCAGCTAAGATACGAAAGTTATAATAGGCCAACAGGGCTTGTCTCTTAGCCATCCTGAACTACAACTAATTGAAGAAATGCACGCTCTCTTCAACAGATCCATCCTTTTGGACTCATCTTGGAGTGCTGTGGACATGTTTGTCTTTTAATTAACTGCAACAACAACAGAGGAAGATAATGTTCTGAGCAGGGAGATTCTTTGAAGTCAAGATAGAAGAATGGGTGCCTGAGTACCAGCTGGGTGGGAAGACCAAAGCCAAAATTGTCATAGTGGGGATATCTGGAGAGATTTCTGGAATGTCTCTGTTTCTTATGAGACATGAACATGTAGTCAAAACCCACGGTATTTGCTGGAACAAAAGGAAGAATGCGATAAGAGACATCGATCAGAAGTGCTGATAGACCCAGAACTGGACACAGGTCTATGTGTGTTGTGACTGATGGCTTGATGGCTGGTGCCATTATAGGCAGGGAAAGCAAAAGAAATTCTGGTTCCCATCTGCACAACCAAGTCACTCAGAACTGTGAACCACCAAAGAAACACAGGACACACTGGAACGGCTGGACAATGCAGAGGATGTTGGGGCTTACTATGTTTCAACAGAAATACTGGAGCTTAGCGATTCAAGACCATAGCCAGTCCCAGTTTGAGCAGATGGTAAAGGTGATGTGCCAAGGCAAATCTTAGGCAAGCATGCTTCTTGTATACTGTTAGCTGGCTCTGTGAAATTAGTGCTGAAACACTTCTGAGTTTTGTTGGGACCAACTCAAATTCATATTCTTAAAATGGGAAGGAGGCGGCGGTAGTAAAGCAGGTCTCCTTCAGGAATTCCAAGACGTGGACCTCTCTGGAACAGTCCCTGGATCTGAGCTCAGCAGTGATCCTTTTAGGGACAGGAGATCAGTGGCCTCTGATAGGAAAGTGGTATTGTGTGCAGACAGAAATCCAGCAGAGTCATGCACTCCGGGATAAGAAGCCAACTCCACCGATATGCCCAGGATGTAAGATCTGAATTCTGGCCTCCAGATCCCTTCGGTTCTAGGTGGTAAAAAGACTTGCAAATGGAGCGCACTCAAGAAATAAAAGGCATTTAAGTGTCCACCTATCATGAGCATAGTGCTATTACAAAATGGATATGATGTAAGACGTGCAGATCTTAGAGAAACCATAAGGACAAAGAAAAAAAAAGCTTTCTAAAAAACATTTCATAGGAAAAGAAGCCCTTGGAGAAGCAACAGAGAAAACAGGAGGTTTTATCATGCTGATGCACCAAGTCACAAAGATTCAAAATGGTCTCTAAAACTGCACTGAAGTGGGTCTCAAAAAAATACTTGGAAAAGTGGTTCATGAATCTCAGATAACGAGAAAATAGTTGTCATTTTTTATTTAAGTAATGAGACTTTCAGCCATCTTTCTGCTTTTAAGCAGAGCAACTATGAGCTGGAGTCACTAGGACATTAACATGGAAACATACAATGGCAATTTTCTTAATAAGGATGTTTTTTCATTTAACAAATCATTTTCATCAAATTATTTATCACTACTATACTTAAACATCAGTTTATTTAAATGTCTGAGATTACAAGTGGATAAATATAAGCATTTCAAAAGATTACGCTCAACATAAAACAACTTACCTTCATGTAATTCACTATCTTAGCAAGGACACCAAACTTGTAACCAGAGCCTCCAGAAAGGGCTTTCAAATTAAATGACCCATTACTGTGATCTACAAAAGAAACAAATCAAAACATTCTCAAATATATATATTAGTTTTACACTCAACCATTTTTAAATTATACATACTTCATTTATTTTTTGTTGCATCACCAAAGTTACAAATAGTGTAAAAATGGGTGTTCTCAGATAACTCTGGAAGAGATATTGGGCACCTTGGAAATATAGGCACCTAAGTAACTTTGGGGTTCTGGGCTATTATCCCTATGGGACTGCATAAATGCAGAACATAGGAAGACAAGGTTCTTTGGGTAAATATGATATTAACCAGTCTAGTAAAAGATATCGCATTTACCCAAAGAACCTTGTCTGCCTATGTCCTTAGACCAACATGGCTACAACCAACACACCCAGAACATAGGAAGGGGCTTCCTTGGCCATTAAGTCTAATGTCTTGAATTTCTAGGCAATCATTATCCAAAGAAATTCCCAAAATTAGGGGTGCACCGATAGAGAATTTTTGGGCTGATACTGATGGTCGATTTTTAATGAGCCATATCAGCTGATACCAATTCAATTCCAATATGCAGGTAGGCAGCATGAAGAGCTGTGTCCAGCTGGTAGATCTGTTGTAGGGGAAGGGTGTGGAGGGGGCAGATCGAGGCCCCTGTGGTGAAGGAGTGGGGCTGGCTAGGGTAGGGGTAGGCGCTACCAAGCCAGGGAGGGGGCAGAACAGGGGATAGCCGCGATTGGCTCACCCGGGGGGGGCCTCCCACCGCTGCATGCACCCTGAGAGGGCATGGGAGGGCGTGTGCCCTCAGATCTGCATACAGGGTGAGGACAGACTAGGGCTAGTGCCAGGCTCTTCCCAGTGCAGGGGTTGGGTCGGGGCTGTGCTCAGGGCGGGTGGCGACGGCAGCAGCACTGGGAGGGGACTATGGTGGGGGCTGCAGCCACCCCAAAATTTGCCATAGTTCCCCTGTAGCCCGCCTCCTAGCACTGTCACCACCCAACCCAAGCACAGACACCCCCCCC
>NW_005842689.1:792177-799726 GCF_000455745.1 Alligator sinensis | reverse complement strand
AGCCCTCCCATAGCCCCCTCCCAGTGCTGTTGCTGCCCACTCTGAGCACAGCCCAGCCCAGACTCCACTGGGAAGAGCCTGGCACTGCCCCTGCCCCAGCCCGCAGTGGCAGCCAGCTCTGCCACACACGCAGATCTGGGGGCACCCCCCACCATGCCTTCCCAGGGGAGTGTGCAGCAGTGGGAGATGCACACATCCCCCGGATGAGCCACTCGCCTCTCCATGGCTGTGCACATGGCATGGGCCAGGGCTGTGCACATGGCATGCAGGGCCAGTACAGGGCATGACCTGCTCATGGCGCACATGTTGGATCCACAGCTGCATATGGTACAGGGGATCCAAGCTGCATACAGCACCCCAGACCAACTTCCTTGTGCTGCCTGCAGGGCTAGGTCCAGCCTGCGCAACGTAGGTAGCGCATGCCCAGTGCCAGCCCTGCATGCCGAGCAAGGCCTGGGGTCGCCATGATCTGCACACAATGCTGAACTAGCTGTGCATGCTGCATACAGCATAAAGGGTCAACATGGGTCATGCACTGCAGCACCCCACCAGACTGGCCCTGTGCACTATGGCTCTATAGGCCAGATGCAGTCATGGGCCATGTTTGATGACCCTTCACATATGTTTAAACCTTCACATACAACTGCTAAGTATAAGACCCCAAAAACTGCCACAACTAAGTCATCTCATAAGTAACAGAAGAGAAGACAAGGGCACTGTCAATGCCCCCTGCCACCATAATGACAGAGAAGTGGTCAGTTGACACATGCTCAGAAGATTCTAAGGAAAGGAAATCCCCATCTCCTCCTGGCCCATGCCAATCTGAATTTCATAGATATTAGGACTGGAAGGAACCTCGGAAGATTGAGTCCAGCCCCCCTGCCCGAAGGGCAGGAAGTCAGCTGGGGTCATAGGATCCCATCAAGATAAGCATCCAATTTACTCTTGAAGGTGTTCGATATAGGTGCTTGAACCACCTCCAGTGGCAGGCTATTCCAGACCTTGGGGGCTCAGACAGTAAAGAAATTCTTCCTTATGTTCAGCCTTAAACGGTCTTGCAGTAGTTTATGACCGTTCAACCTTGTCATCCCTTGGGGCGCTCTGGTGAACAAACGTTCCCCCAGATACTGGTGGCCACCCCTGATAAACTTATAGGTGGCCATCAGATCACCCCTGAGCCCCCACACCTCAGAACACGCGCACACAGACATGCATAAAAAATTTGTTTTGGATAGAGAGCAACACCATTTCCATTTTTTCCCAGCCAGTCCTCCCTAAACAACTTATGTCCATCCATGACAGTATCCCAGCCATTTGAGCTTATCCTTCTAAGCTTCAGTGATCCCAATTAAATCAGGAATCAGAACTTGTGATAGAGGTGATATCTTTTTAGACCAACTAGATATTTGCAAAAAAAATTCTTTATTTGCAAGCTTTCAGGCCCCAGCAGCCTTACCTGGAGTCCTGGGGGCCTCCTGGAGCTCCAGCAGCAGGGACCCAGGCATATGGATCCTGGCTGGCAGTTGGAGCAAGGCTCTCGCTGGCCAGACTCCGGTTTCAGACAGTGCATGCTGCTGCCACGTGTCACACTGCTTTTTTCAGCACATACTGCTACCACCATGCAGCAAATTAGCAGCACGGCAAATGCCTGCATGTGCAGCACATGTGGTCTGCAGTGCTACAGAGGAAGGCAAAACCCTTCAAAGTTCTTGCCAATATGACCTGGGGGAAAATTCTTTCAGATCAAATCAGGCAATCCGTTTGACCCTGAGCAAGATCCTCCAACCAAGAGGCTTTTAAGTCCTGATAAGACCAAAAGTGCACTGCTGACAAAACTCAAACTGCCTTTTGCTGTAGGTGAAGTGTACTGTTTTGGAGGAAGGTAAACAAACAAACAAAAAAGCAGACTTCAGAAACCTATAAAATATTGTGGGGGGACATAGCAGATGGTTTCCTATAGAACCCTTGCTGATGATCAGCAAAAGCTCTGAAGCATGAGGTTACAAGGCTCCTCCTGCACAGAAAACAATTTACCACTTAACTTCAATATGGGCAATGGATGATATGTGAATTCAAATACTTGCAAGTTGATTAATTCAAGTTACATATGTCCTGTCATACAATCCCTTCCATGAACTTACTGAATTCCATCTTAAAATGACTGAGTTTCATTGCCCGCACTACTTGGTGGGTAGGACCATTCCAAAACATCAATTCTCTAACACTTACAAACCATCTTCTAAATTCTACTCTAAAATTCTAATATAATAAAGGGCTTAGTCTGTCTGTGTGTCCATAATGCTTTTGACCAACTGCGCATGCACCACCGAGAGGGTGGGCGGCGATTGGCTGCGTGGGCCCAAGTTTGAGCTGCTGTCAGGGAAGTTTGTGGTGACAGCGAACACACCCCGGCCACCTTAGCAGTGGGGCTTCCCTGCGCCTCCCTTTCTGAGGACAAAGGGGGAGGTGTGGTCAAGGTGGCGGTGCCCCCACCCCCCGCTGCCTGCCCCCCATGCTCCCCTGAACAGCTGGGCAGGGAGGGGGGAGGCAAAGGGGGGGTTGTCACATTAGCAACTGTTGTCAGATTCAGGGAGGGAGGGAGGGGAGCAGGAAGGGTGCCCCAACAACAGTCGACAGGGAGGGGGAGACGGCAGGGAGAGAGGCTACACAGGCCTGGGTGGGCACGGGGCAGAGAGAGGCAAAGGTGGGGTCATGGTAGTGGCTATTGTTGGGGCCGGGCGGCAGGGAGGGAAGTGGGGAGGAGGGGTCATGGTGGTGGCACCCCCCCACCCTGACAACAGCTGGTGGGGAGGGAGGGAGGGAGCAAGGAGGGGAGGCAGGGGGAAGCCCTGCTGCGAGGTGGAGGCAGGCAGGGGGAGGGAGCCCCCGTGCCAGAAGCGGTGGTGGAGGGAGTCTTTACATGGCTGGCCCTGAAGGCCACACCACACACACATATGTAGACATACATATATACATAGAAACACATACACATATACATATAGACACACATACATATCTATCTATACAACTCAATGCCTTGTACAGTGGTACAAATACTTCCTTGTTTCTATGGAGTAAAACCCACTTATTACACCCTGAATTGTATTAATTTTTTCACAGCTGGATCACTGTGATGGCTAAAAGCCAGGGGCAGATCCAAGGGTGGGTGCACTGATGCAGTTGAATCCCTCTTTGATTCCTGCTCCACCCAAACCAACTGCCTAGGAGGGGCACCAACAATTATGTTCAGGCAGACCTGAGAGAGTCAACTGACTTCATAGTTTATCATCATCTCCCAGATGTTAATGTCCCCCTATTCTTTTTAATCACCTTTACATTCCACAAATCATACTATCATTTTTTCTCCAATTTTGCTGTCTGTTAGCTATTCCTAGTATGCCTCTCTCCTATTTCACAGCCCTACAGACTGTTTTTAGTTTTAACTAAAAACCTTAATTCAGATGTGGTAATATTAACTCAGGTGCAGAAATGACTGACAATGAAGTACTGGAGGTACTGTCAAGACATTCAAGAAAATTAGATTTTGTTTTATGAACCTAAATAAGAGATGTACATTACACTATAACTACTACAGGACTAATGACACATTATCACCTGACTGTTTTGACTCTTTATTGCCTATTTTTGTGGTTTTAAAATTTAAGATATAATCCAGCAAATTAGTGCACATTCCAATAGTTGTTTTTGCTTTGATCTTAAACTAAATAATATAGTGCTAGCATATTAGTAAAGTTTCTAGTTTCTCTTTAACTGGAGAAAAATGTGTATTGTATTAATATGTAATGATATGCCAAACTATCTGCACCCCCCTTTCCAAAAGCATATATCCACCCATGCCCATGGCCATTTTGTGATCAACCAAAGTACACTCAGGTCTTCTACTTCCTCCATTGCCCCAAGTCTATGAGCCTTGATCTTGGAACAAAAGATCCTGACATTCATAGTATTAACCTTCAGGGTACTCCAAATGCTTCACTCTAGAAATTCATCTAAACCATCTTGTAAAATGAACTAGTCCTGTTCTTCATTGACAGTATTCCATAGCTCAGCACTATCTGTAAATATCAAAAGATTCACACAGTTTCTACACAAAGAGTTTATGAAAATTTTAAAAAGGCTGGGTCCCAAGTCCAATCCCTGAGCAGTCAAAACTGCTGTCCAATCTGATAACCCACTGTAGTTTAAAAAATTATAATACCTCAAAATTATAATACTGCTCCCTATCCTCTCTGGCTAATAATTTCCCATAAAGCACAACGTAAAAAAATGCCTCTTAAATCTAGACAGATTAGGTCAACTGCATTGCCTTTGCCTAAGGACTCATTATCCTGTCATAGAAGGATATTAAACTGATCTGACACCATCTTTCTTGGATAATCCCATGCTGTGTTTTGTCTCACTTTGTTTACTATCATACCCTTGATTATTCTTGCTTTCAAGATCCAAGACCCTGCACAACACCCTAAGTGACAGCCTAATGACCTAGACATTAAGCCGTGTTAAACATTCAGCAACATATTGCCATAACATAACAAGACTGTGATTTTATTACAGTTTAAGCAAAAGGAGATGGAAATTAAAAAGAAAGTTGAAATAGTAGAAAATGTCACAAACAAAATGACTAACAAAAGAACATATAAAATAAGTTATTTAAGAAAACTCACAAAGTGTAGGAAGTTTAAAATTAATACAGCTTCAGGTATAACAGAACAAATTTCTTCTATAACAAGCTTCAGTTAAAATGGAAAATGTAGAAAGAAACAAACCAGAAACTGTTAAATGAAGTTCCTACCTACCCTGATTTCTTTCCCTTAGGAGCCCTTGTTTTATATCACTAAAGAAAAAAAAAAACTCTACAAAAAAATTTACCAAAAGAAAAATCTGATATATTTACAAACCGAAAAAGATAGTAAAAACAAACTTAGAGAGCTGACTTATGGTTGACAGAACAATTTATGTAATTCTTCCGGCAAACAAATTAAATTCAGTGATTTTATTCCCTATCAACTTGTTTAATTTATGCCATAGTTATGCCTTATGTTTTAGAGTAGTTAAATCTAATATCAATTAGAAGAGGAATCTGCAGATATTTTCATTTCAAATATCCTATTTTGATCAACTGCTTTCCAGCTCAAATCAAAGCATGTCAGAACCATCAATTAATTAATGAATTTCAGTTATGAGCTGACAAGATAAAAGAATAGGAAAAGGGGTGAAAAGATTTGGTTTATCTTATAAAATACACTAAAATTTATGAATGATTTACTCCAGGGGTTGGGGGCTTTATGCAAATTAGCATAAAGGAAGTTGTCAGCAACATCATCCTCTGACCAATAGTAGTAAAGCTCCATCTTAGCTGTGCCACAGGCTGCATTAAAAATAGATCAGACCAGCGCTCTTTCTGCATCCTTTCAGACAAGAGGTAGGTCTGTACCATTTTTTTTTAAATTGTCTTATGTTTATCTTGATTACTGAGAGAAAACGTACCTTTAAGCTAAAAGACTACATAAAAGCTCTCTCTCATAAAAATCAGCATAATATTTTCTTACTGTTAAACTGGATTTGACAATGCTAAATACAAGAGGGGCTTGTCTAGCACATTTACCATCTGTGCATTAATGGAAAACTGATGACTACTCCATCTTATAGAAAATGCAATAAACCCAGGCAATGTTCAGTAAACAAAATGGATTTGATGCTTACTAGATAGGTAGCTCATTTCTTGCAGCATCATGTTCCATGTAATTGATTCTGCCTGTTTTTAGGCAGATAATAAAAAAGATTTTCATTTATTAATAGCTAATCTGACACTGAAAAAAATATTAGAAGGTATGTTTTGGGGGGGGGGGGAAGGATCCCCACTTAATTCCATGAGAAAGGGACTAGAGGCATGCTGATTACACTAACATTGTATTCTAATTATTGATGTGTTTCAGTAATAATAAATCAGCCTCATCATTTACCATACGACTGTTGTAAGCATCAGAGCATTAATCCATCAACAGAATACACCCGTTAGAATCCACCAGAGGTTTCTAGCTCCCTTTACCCCAAGCTGTTTGTCCAGTGCGTTTCTATCTGAGGTTTTTCATCAATACTGCTTAACACATTTTTGCCAGTCATTTGCCTTTGCTCTTTTGGGATTTCAAATACACCTACATTACTGTAGGATTCAAAGAAGATAGTTTTAATTTGAAACCTATTAGAGAAATTATAGAACTCATTTCATTAAATATTTAACTGCTATTTGATATTGTACTTGCACAATAGGCTGCATTACATATAGAGCAGGTTGGCTCACAGGGTAAATTTAAATTATGCCTACCACTCGACAATTTAAAATAAGATGGTGGCAACCCAGACATTACTTGATAATGTTAAGAGAGGGCGATTCTTCGAAATCTAGCAGTGCTGCAATTGATATTAATGGATCAACAAAGAATTTTAGTTATGTATTTTTTTACATAACTAAAATTCATGTAATGGTGTCGGCAGCAGACTATATGTAGTAGTGTTGGCAGCACACTAAAGACCTGTCTTGCTTTAGTCAAGTCTAGGGGATTGCAGAAATCGGTGGAATTATACTTAGAAGGGACCACAGACGTCACCCAGGTTACATCTCTACCCAAAAGATCAAGTATACCTAACCCACCCTTGACAGACAATTATCTGCCCTAAAAAACCTCCAGTGACTGAGGTTATATCAATCTCTCTGGGGAATCTATTTCTGTATTTAGCTATCTTTATCCTATCATTAATAGGTAGCCATCACCTCTAGAATATTATCAAAATCAGTTTCCTTCAGAGTACCTGCTACATCAACCCTGAAATACTTATTCTTCTAATGAGGAAAAGATTTTTTTTCTGAAATTCTCTAATGTAAAGGAATTTAATTTTCCTGACCACCATTTAAGAAATACTAGTCAGTATTTCTGAAGTGCTGACATATCATGTAAATGAATCACTAGCTATCAGTATCTAGTGCAGACCTAACGGTTAAAAACCCCCAAATCAAATTCCCCTGCAAAGAATTCCTCCAAGGAGACTGCCTTAGAATTTAGAGATTAAAATTTAATCATAATGTATTTTAATTATCTGCCAAATGACATATTACATGCTATTCCTCGAACCCCCTAGATCTTAAAATAACAGATCCTCACACTTAGCTCATCCAAAAACTTTTCTACCTTGTGATATGGTCCCCCACATAAAAGGCTGTTCTGGTTTCTTCTGCTCCAATACACTATACTTTAGGAAAGAATGCTTACAACCAAATTGTACCAATCTCATTTAAAATAATTTTATCTACAATCTGCATTATTCTGTTATCCACACCCAAAACATGTTGTTAACATCTAGTTACAGATATCTGATACATAATACTACCTATTCTCCTCGTCCTGCTTTAACAATATGTTGTATTTTTTCACAAAGAACATGCATCTTTTCCTTCAAAATCAGCCTCCCCTCCCCCTCAATTAGGGGTGTGTATTAAGCAGGGAGGCTGATATTGTCTGGGGTAAAAGCA
>NW_005842689.1:781599-792167 GCF_000455745.1 Alligator sinensis | reverse complement strand
TCCATAGTGCAGCAGCTGTGGCACTAAGATTGAGGCAGCTAAGGGAGTCAATTGATTTATTGGCTCATTGTTCTCCACTCCATAGATGTTAAGACCATCTCTCCCTCATAACGTTCTTGATGTTCCACTAATCAAACTAACCCTTGTGGAGCTATTTTGCTGTCTGTTAACTGCTTCTGGTCTCTCTCCTCCTGTTTCACTGCCTAAGCAGGAAAGGAGACTATTGCAGCAGAAGATAAGACTGTCCTTGCTCTGTGCAGCCATAACCCTGGAAAACCATTTTTTCCCCTTCATTCTACCTTTGAAAAAGCAAGGTAGATATACATTTTGCAGCCTGTTATATGCGAGAATATATGATAAAAGTTCAACTATACAAGTTCATATGCTGAAAAACCTGGAAACAATAAGTTAAAATTCTAGGCTACTTCTTGTAATGAAAAGGTAGTATTATGAGACACTTTAAAAAATCCTGGCAATTATTCCCCATCCAAATTAATTTTAGAACACATGATTTAAACAGAAAGCCTACAGTGATCTTAACATGGAGTCACTCTTACTCCATAATAATAATCTACAATATTATTATATTAAGGTTAACATTTTGATATATTCCAGGGATAGAAAATTCACAGTTGAGGGAAAAATGTGAGAGACTTTCTTTTTTTCTCTCTCTTTTTTAATTTTGACTTTTAAAATCTTTATTATACAAAAAAAATAATAAAAAATATATACAAAAACAAGTGGTAAAAGTACAAAGGGACGTGGCACTCCCAGAGGCTGAGCAACAAACACCCACAGTGACAAAAAACATGATGTTGCCAGAGACTAAAATCCTCTCCCTCTGTGCCCCTCATGGGATTACACATGTAGGACCAGCTGTCTGTCTTCTATCTTGCCGAGGGCCCCCTGAATGGCCAAGCACAAGACAAACTAGTGCACATTTTATTGCAAGGTGAAGTGTCCAAATTCAACGTGACACTTTCCCGAACAAGGAAGTAGAAGAATAGGAGGGTATCAGAGCTTGCTACTGAAGCCTTTCAGAGAAGAAAGAGCAAGAGAAAATGCATGTCACTCATTCTAGTGGTCATCAACATTACTGATTCTTGCATTCAGAGGATGCTTAGATTCAGGACTTTTCGTTTCATTTTACAATTCACCTACCAGAACATTTTGGGCCACTTATACAGGTATTTGCTGATTGCAAGGCTATGCTCATTTTTGACTGAAGCTTATAAATAGCTTAAACATATTTGGAAAACTATTTAAATTCAACTTTCAAGATATTTACTGAAGCCTCAATCTTGCTGCACTGAGAAACCTAAACAAACACATTTATCATTCACATTTTAAGATGAAGGATGACACAGCAGAAGAAAACTGCTCTTGTCTTTCTCCCTCTCAGCCCCATCTCACAAATCTCTCTCAAATGAGGCATCTCCCATTCCACTGTTACAAGTCTTAAAACTGGTAAATCCTCCCACCCCCTTCTAGGGAAACAAGATGCAGGGTCACCTTTTCTATTTTCACTTAAACTGTGCAGTTAGTTCTACAATACAAAGTTGCTTTAGGCTTAGTACCAAAAGTCTGGGTACTTAAATCTGCCTCGAAATAAATGGGAACAAAATAAGATCCACGCTGAATACTTCTTAAAATCCTTTTCTTAAAAACAGAAGAAAACAGAGCAACAGTGATTGTTAAACCATAAAGTATAGCAAACACATTCAGGGATAGGTGTGGATTAAAAAGTATTTCTTTAAAAATGGCTAGTTTCCAATGTGTTGTCCTAAAATCTCTGCCTGTTTTTCATTTAAAATTGTATTAGTGTGCGGACAGAAAAAAATCTTTGTATGAACATTATGCCAAGGTAAAAAGCAGCAGACAGATGCTATAAACCTTTGTCACGGGGGTAACTTTTCCCAGCCCAGTGGAGAACTCTCTCTTAAAAATCCCTGGGTAATACTCTACTGGTATCAGTTATGCCAATTTAAGCTTGGCCTGTCCACTTCTATCCCAGGGTAATCTTTTGCTAAATTCAAACAAACTGTTGCTTGCTCTCCCACTAGCAAATGGCAAGGAGCTGTAATAGCTTCTTACAATCTCAGAAGAGCTGCACATCTCTCCAATCCTGATTCCCAGCATAAGCTACACCATTGTATAAACCTGCTGTTATTACTTTGTGGAACTTGAATGTCCCTTAATACAGTTTTATATAATAACCATTTGTGAAAATAAAGCAATGAAGTTCAATTGCTGAATAACTTCATACAGCATCAAAGTCTTTTCTTGTCTTGGCTCCACCCTGTTTATTTATTCACATAGGACCAGACTAGCAACACGAGACTATGTAAACTAGGAATTATTGTTACTTGGATTTTTTTTTATTAGAACGTTAGATTGCAACAAAAGCATTCCATAATGCTCACTGCTGAAAGATAAGGTCAGGGTAATGAAGCAGGCAGAAACTAGGAAAGCTGTCTTTTTTGCAACATACTTAGGCAATCTGTACCAAGAGGAATTCTGAGACACCTCTTACTGCTACATCTTTGCCAGTTTTATAGAAATCTAGTTAATGAAATAGCATTTTATCTCATTGAAGACTACATTGCCATGCCAAGCACAGTGGCCCAAACATAATAACATGTAAAAAAAAAAAAAACTGAAGTAAAAAAAATCGCTTGTGAAGATTTGTTTTCCTTGGGCTAGGAACAAATGTGAATAATATCAAACTAAAAAGGCATTGTCCCCAATAAAATTGTATGAAAAAGGCTGAAAATAAATCAGGATATTGCAGTATTGCCAACCCCACCATGTCAAAAAAATCAAGAAACCGACTCTTAAAACAAAAATCAATAAATTTAGTATGTAAATCATGAGATGATATTTTTTAAGTATAAACCAATACAAATATACTGACTGTTGGTTTATAAATCCCATTAGTCACTTATTTAACTTCTAACAGGTCAGAGATTCATACAAAAACTATATTACTACAACTGATAATGCTTTAGTAAAAAAAAATAAATAAATAAATTTGCATCTGTTGTTATGACTGGAATGACATCTGCTAGACTTTTGTGCATTTAGCACTTTCCAGAAAGACACACAAGACAGCGCCCAGCAGGTAAGTGGGGAAAGGAAGGGGCAAGGGGAAAGGGAAGTGGGGGGGGAGGGCAGATCGAGGCCCCCACGGTGAGGGAAGGAGCGGGGAAGGGGCAGGGACAGGTTGTGTGACAGTGCTAAAGGTGGCTTGTCCAGAGGTGGGGAGGAAGGGTGCAGCTCCCCACCACTCTGCACACTTGAAGGAGAGGCATGGGGGGCATGTGTCCCCAGATGTCTGCGTGGGGCATAGGTGGGCTCAACATCATGCAGCTCCCAGGGCAAAGGCAGAAGGTAGCCCACCCCTGCCCCATGCACAAATCTGGGGGCCGTATGTCCCCCATTTCTCTGATGGGGGTATGTGTAGTGCAGGGGAGCCATGCACCCCCTCCCCCCAACTTGTGCCTCTGGATGAGCCACCCTCAGCTGTCACATGACTGGCCTTGCCCCGGGTCCCCATTCACCCCAGCCCATCCCACACCCTCCCTCACCATGGGGGCCTCCATTCCCCTCCCCCCCCCTCCTTCCCCTCCACAGACTTACCTGCTGGGTGCTGTTCTACATGCACCAGAAGAAAAAAAATCTAGAGATCTGAGAGTTCTATTGTGAGATCATGAGTCAGACTTTACTTAGAAATCATAGCTCCCGTGATCATTTTGCGTGGTTGGCATTATTGATATTAGATATAGCTCTGGTGATATATCAGTGTTCTAGGCCAGAGGTCAGAAACCTACAACACACAGGCTGAATCTGGCCTGTGGAGCTAGGGCTTCAGCAGTGTTTGGCAGTAGGGGGGCTTCACCTGTGCTACGCTATGCTGTACTGCACCATATCATGACCAAGTGGCTGGGAGCTTTCCTGGACTATGTTTTAACTGGGCAGCAGCCAGACCCTAACACCAAACACCTTTAGCCTTACTTCTCTATGACTATGATATTATAAAACCTTGCGTGACAGATAACCTTCTCTATGCCTATGACATCTCAAACCTGAGCTGGACCATTACAGCCTGCTGCTGGGAAACATTGCTGATTACTGTTCTAACCTATATATTAGAAGTTGTTATTCTTTTCTCAAAAATAATGAATTTTGTGCCAGATTTTCAAAGCACTCAACACCAAAGCTGGGTTTAGATTAATCTAAATGTACATCAAGCATTTTGGTATCTGAATGAAGTGATCGCTGCCTTGCAGCTTCTTTTGAGAACAGTGGGGGTGCTGTTAACACTTAAGAAGAACTGGCATTTGTGCTTTAACTGATTTGTATGCAAAGAAGTTTCTATTAATAAAGTGTTTTTTAATACATGAGATGAGAACATTACATTATAATTCAGACAACCACGTGAAAGTTCAGCTCTGCTTTAGGAAGGCAAATATAATTTCTAAATACATATAAGCAATGCATTTTCTCCCAGGGTTGGGGAAAAAGACCTTGTAAATCCAGGGGATATTACAAGAAAGGCAAATGCTAATCGCTCACATTGTTCAGATATTCACACCTGGCAATAACTCATGGGCCTATTATTTCCAAGAAAATGTTAAATAAACAAAGCAACATTACAAAGTATTCAATAACCAAATATAAAAAAAATAAAAAACAGTAAGTTTCTGAAAAGCCTTTTGTGATCTGACGAGAATAATCTTTATAATCTGTTGTTTAATGCAACAAGAGCATACAATGATAAACATCACAATATACCAGCCTTCTAATACAATTAAAAAAAAAAAAAAATCAACTAGCTGTGCATTTTGTTCCAATAAATGTTTGAAAGCAAAATAAAGAACTATATTCATGCAGCTTCATTTAAAACAGTATGCATTTACACAGCCCCACAGTTCAAAAAAATATTACTTCTGCACCTGAAAGTAGGGAAAATTACTTTCAGCCTGAAATGACTTTTCCAACTTGAGAATATAGCCACGGTTACAAACTTGATTTTTCATGATTCATTTACCACTTTCAGAACCTCAAATGGCCTCTTCAGCTTTGTTTCTCCATTTGTTTCAGCCTACAGATCTGTGGCAGTGAAACCACTAAGAGGATTCCGTAACAATGGCAACCTTCAACACTAGTCACTGGAATGAAACTACATACATCTATGAATGTCTTGGTTTCCAAGTGCAAAAGATTTATCCTTTCCATGATAACTGGAACACTGCCTGCTTTGTTATTCTGATTATATTTATTTTTACTGTAGTTTCGTTGGTGGCTTTGGCTTTTCTCTATGAGCTGCTTGATTGCTGCTGCTGCGTGAAAAATAAAACCATGAAAGACCTGGAGAATGAACCCAACCCCGTTAGAACCATGATGGACAGATTTAGAAAGCGTGAAACAGAAGTAGTGTAAGAAATACTGATAATCACTCACAGAAGAACAAACATTTAAAACACTTTAAACAAAATCTGTTACATTATATGACTAAGCAAGTCACCTAAGTTTTTGGCCTTAAAAATCTTTACAAACAATACTATTTCTCCACTGGACATGAAACTGAATGGTTAGCAAATGGATGGTCTCTACTGCAATATCGTGTGAGAAGAAAGATTTCTGTTTTCAAATGAACTTTTGTTGTCTATATTTGATGACTAGAGTAAATTTTTGTCCATCTGAACAATTTATAATGTTGTTTAATTGGAAAAATATTTATCACCTTCTCTTGGGCCACCTCATGCCTCTTAGTCTTTAGACATATCCCATGCATCTGAGAATAAAACAAACCAAAAAACCCAAGAATAACAAAAAACAAAACAAAATCCACATTTTATTTCATAACATGCCTCATCTGAATATAGTTTTCAAATCCATAACATAAAAACCAAAGAAAACTTTATCATTCTACAAACTTAGAATCTCTCTGACCATTTTCTGGTAGGACATGACAGTTTCTACCCACTGCCCAGAGAGGAGTCCCATGCTATTTCTTCCCAAATTTAACAACTCAAAGTATTTGAGTTCATTAATACACCAGGATGAAATTATCTCAGTATTTCTGCTAGGAGTATGTAATCAGGAATGAAGTTGGAAGGAAACACAAATATCATTTTGTCCTCCATAGCATAGGTTGCCTTACTTTTCTGTCCTCAAACTCAGAATACTGCAAGTCATCTTGACCTCCAACCCCAAAAGCACTCCTCACTTGTTCAGACTGCAGCTTTCTGTGTTACACAGGCTAGAGACAGACATTCAAAAAGCCTGAGCCTGAATTGATTCAATCTTTGCAGGCTAGTTTAACCTGCAAAGCTTGAACTGATTTGGAGGTGGATAAAGCCGCCCTCTCTTCCCTTCCACAATGGTGAGCTGAGGACAGGACACTGATTAGAGAGGGGTCTAAACCCCAACCCTGCCTGCACTGTCTCAGGCTTTTCCCTGCTGGCTGCTCAAGTGGGGGAGAAGTGTTGCCAGACCCTGCATCTGTTGATACTGAGCTTTTCAATCTCCATCTCCCTGTTTCTTCAGACTGTCTGAAAACCAGGTCATTTCTAACACCTTTCTCTGTTCCCTCTTGGAGACTGACAGATTGCAGCCAGCAGGTTGTTTGCCAGAACAAAGTTGATCTGCCAATCAAGCCCTTCAAAAGGAAACATCTTGCTCATTAGTTTCAAGCTCTTCTCATTTGCAGGGTGCATTTGCACTTGCAAGCCACTAGCTGTCTACCCTTTGTTCCAGTGAAATTGGATGCCCACACAGACACCTCTCAGCATTAGCTAGGATGGGGGTGGAGGCATGGCCAGATGCTAGGTCCCTGTGCTGGGGTTCCTGCCAGGGGAGAGGGGCAGGAGGGGGGATCCCTGCTTGAGCAGCCAGTGGGGAGGGGTTGTGGAGCAGTGGGAAGCCTGGCAGCCCCTGCAGTCCCTCAGCCAGCCAGAGCAGCAATAGTGCTCTGGCTAGGAAGGAGAAGCGCTGGGCCAACCCTGCTCTGCTTCAGCAAACAGCCCCACCCAGGGTGCAAAGCATCTGGGATGCTGAGTGACTGTGGTTTAAATTAAACTAGGAAGGGATCTGGGACAGACATTGCATAAACTGGTTTGACCCAACTCAGTGAAGTCTGAGACTACATTCAACCAGGTTTATCTTAAACTGGTTTCAGCCTTTTCAAACAGGTTTATGTGCACTAAATGTCTGTTCTGTTACAGGTTTAAATCAGCTTCTGATCACTTAAACTGGTTTGTGTGTAATGTCTGTCTCTAGCCTTAATCATTTTTCCTGACTGCTGAAGTTAGATCAGATCTTCACAATGGATTGTACCTTGTTGCTCTCACAGCTGATCAGAGTTAGTACAGATTTAACTCATATGCCAATTTTCCCTTGCCATGAAATATAAAAGGATATATCCTAGGCCTTGTTACACTGTTAACTTGACCTCTTCTCATAGTTTTTCATCAGTAGATCTCAACATAATTTAAAAAGAAAGCAACGCTTATTACCTATCTTTTACAGATGGTGAAACTGAGGCATAGTGAAGGGAAGTGACTATAATAATTCTATAGAACAGCTGAGAAGATCTCAAAAGAAAAAAAATCATCAACTCAAAAGGGAGACCAAAATTAAATCTGAATTCCATACACTTCGCTTCCCTAGGTGGGACGTGTCAACTAACCCAACATTTTAAGGTTTTTGCTGGTTACTTATAGGAGTCAGGAAATATCCCCCTGAGCTTTCCTCCCCAATATGTTATTTGCCTTCTGAGGAGGGTTTTTGGCCTACTTTTAAAAAATTGGAAATTGGCTGATGGGACTGAGAAACTTCTCAAAGTGTCTGACTAGTAAGTGTGGCTCATGCACTCCCAGGATCAAAACAATCCCCAGATTTGGGGCCAGGAATGATTTTTTCCTCAAGCCAGACTGGCAAGGGTCATTAGCAGGGATCCGGGTTTGCCGTTTCCCACAGCGGGTGCAACCCAACACAGCTGGAGACAGTGGGGCCACGCAGGTAGGTAATGATAGTTGCTTTCTTTTTAAAGTATGTTGAGATCTACTGATGAAAAACTGTATGAGAAGAGGTCAAGTTAATATCACTGTGACAAGGCCTAGGTTATATCCTTTTATATTTCATGTCAAGGGAAAATTGGTATATGGGTTTAATCTGTACCAACTCTGATCAGCTGTGAGAGCAACAAGGTACAATCCACTGTGAAGTTCTGATCTAACTTCAGCAGCCAGGAAAATGATTAAGGACAGGGACAGACATTAAGGCTAGGGAGGCCCCAAGGCAGGGCAAGAGCCCGAGCCTGCAGCCTGTGTCTGCCCCAGGTACAGATCTGGAGGGCCTGGGTCCCCCCTGCCCCCTGGGAGAGCACGCAATAGCAGGGAGCCACCCCACCCAAGATTGCAGCAGGGGGGAGTGGGGGCAAGGGGCTGTGGACCCAGGTCCATAGCCCTGGCAGCTGGGGGCCCCCTCCAGCAGGGCTGGGGAAGCAGAGGCTGGGGGGGGCACTAGCAAGGCTGTGGAAACTGTGGTCGGGGAATGAGGGGCACCAGCAGGGCCGGGGTAGGGGGGGAGGCCTTTAATTTTAAATGGATTTGGGGGTTTTTTTAGCAGAGAATTTGCTATTTTTTTTTAATCAGGGAAAACCAGGATCCCTGGTCATTAGACTTTCTTGGCCTTCCTCTAGCTCAGTGCATGGTACACTTTGAAGAAACATCAAGCAGTAGAGAGGCAGTTAGTTAGCCTTGCTAGTCTGAAGTCAGGCACAGTAGGGTGGCCCCTTAATGTAACCCTTTCAGAGAGGCGTAAGCTTTCATAGGCAACAGCCTACATCATCAGATGCTATGAATGGACTGTGCTATATTGTAGGTGGGTTTTTTTTGGTGCTTTGGGGCTGTAATACACAAAAAAGGCCACAGTGGATGTTTCTGTAGGCTCTTTTTGACAACTGGTTGCCTGTGAACAAAGACAGCTGGATTCAATGGCTGGCAGATGCCTTTCACTCCCCTGTTCCTAAAAATAAATTTAAGACTATTCTTACATATATGTTCATAGATTGTAAGGCTGGAAGGGACCTCGGAAGATTATTAGGTCCAGCCCACTACACCAAGCAGGAAAGACAACTTGGGTCATGTGACCCCAGCAAGGTGACCGTCAGTCTCCTCTTGAAGATTTCCAGGGTAGGCGACTGCACCACCTCTGGAAGGAGCTTATTCCATAGTCCAGACTCCCTAGTTGTGAAGTAGTTTTTCCTAATGTTGAGCCTGAAATGGTCTTCCCAGAGTTTGTGACCATTACTTCTAGCTTTCCTCAAGGGTGCCCTGGTGAACAGTTGTTCACTGAACCCTTGATGTATGCCACTGATGTAACAGTAAGCTGCTACCTATCAGCCTTTTTTTCAGGCTGAAGAGTCCCAGATCCCTGAGCCTTTCCTTGTATGGCTTGCCACGCAAGTCTCTGATCACATGGGTGGCCCTTCTCTGGACTCTCAAGCTTTACTATGTCCTTGTTGAAGTGTGGTGCCCAGAACTGGACACAGTACTCCAGCTACAGTGTCACCAATGCCGAGTAGAGTGGGAGAATCACTTCTTTGGTTTTGTTGGAGATGCATCAATTGATGCATGCCAGGGTATTTTTAGCCTTGCTGGCTACAATGTCGCACTGCCGGCTCATGTTCATACTGTGGTCTATTATTAGCCCCAGGTCCCTTTCATTCGTAGTTCTGATCAAGTCGGCATTGCCAGTCCTATAGGTGTGCAGGGGATTGTTCATTCCCAGGTGGAGTACTTTACATTTCTTGACATTGAACCTGACTGTTTTGCCCAGTCTTCCAATTTTCTTACGAGAACATCGTGGAAGGCCAGATCGAAAGCTTTTTGGAAGTTGAGGTATATAATGTCAACTTCCTCTTTTTTATCCAGGTGCCAAGTCACCTGATCGTAAAAGGAGATGAAGTTGGTAAGACAAGACGTGTCTGCAATGAAGCCATGCTGGCTGTCGTTCAGAATCCTACCTTCTGCAAGTTTATCACACACACACTGCTTAATGAATTTTTCCAGGATTTTCCATGGGATAGAAATAAGGCTAACTGACCTATAATTACCGAAGTCCTCCCTCTTCCCTTTGTTGAAGATGGGCACAACACTGGCGTTCTTCCAGTCCTCGGGGACCTCTCTGGAGCACCATGGGTTTTGGAAAAGATTCATTAGGGGTTCTGTGAGGACTTCGGCCAGTTCCTTCAGCACTCTCGGGTGAAGTTCATCCAGTCCTGCTGACTTATATACGTCCAGTTTCTTTAACTGATCACACATCAGTTCTACAGCAATAATAGGAAGGTGGTCATTTGAACCCTGCTCATTCTGTACCCTAGCTGACATGATTTTCCTCTTGGCTTGGTGAAAGACCGAAGCAAAGTACAGCCAGTCCTCGACTTATGACTTCTCCAAATTGCAATGAACGTCACTTATGACGTTTATAAATTGACACCGTTTCAATGTTCCAACGTAGGTTTTGTCTTTTGTCTTACGGGAAGAGAAGGGGCATGGGGG
>NW_005842689.1:777322-781384 GCF_000455745.1 Alligator sinensis | reverse complement strand
TATGCCACCTGCCCTGCCCCTACCCAAAAGCAGATGCCCCCCCATGCCCTCAAAGCTGTGGTTCATCCGGGTGGCAGCTCCTGCCACTGCGCACCACTTGTCTGGAGGCAGCACACTGGCTCTGCCCCATGCCATCCTGCCCCAGCTGGGTGAGCATGGGGGGGCAGGGGGTGTGACCCTGGATCAGGGTGGGTGGCGGATCGGGAGCTATGAGGGGGACTGCAGCCACTCAAAAATTTGCTGTAGGCCCCACCACCTGACCAGAGTGCAGCCTAGGCCCTGCCCACCCCACCCCAGGCAGATCCGGGGGCAAGTGCCCCCCCATGCCCTCCTGTACCAGCAGTAGGAAAAGCTGGTCGAGCCACCAGATGAATAGCGTGCAGCGGCGGTAGCCATGGCCCCCCCTTTCCCACACTTGTCTGGTCCCAGATGGGCAGCACTTGCCCCAGTCCTTCCCTCACTGTGGGGAGAACCGCTGGTCAAGCCGCCAGACGAGCAGCGCGCAGCAGCAGAAGCCGCTGCCCCGCTCTCCCTGCACCCGCTCAGCCCCAGCTGGGCAGTGCTTGCCTCAGCCCTGGTCCCAGCCCTAGTCCCTCCCTTACTGCAGGGGGCGTTGATCTGCCCCCCCACGCCCCTTTCCCTTCCCCCTCCCCTTCCACCACTTACCAGCTGCATGCAGTATCGACCATCATAAAGGAACCAATCCCCCACCTGTAACACTGTTCCTATGGGAAAACTGGTTCTGACTTGCAATGTTTCGACTTAAGACGCAGTTTTCCAGGAACCAATTGTGTCGTAAGTCTGAGGACTGCCTGTAGTCATTCAGGAGTTCACTTTTCTCCTGAGTGCTGGTGACTAGCTGTCCTGAGGTGTTGAGCAACATCCCCACTCTCTCATTCGTTTTCCTCCTGTTCCCTATGTACCTAAAGACAGACTTCTTGTTGTCCCTGATTTCCATTGCTAATTTTAGTTCAGTTGCCACCTTAGCTTTTCTAATTTGATCCCTACAAGTGCAGGCTATAGAGTCCTTCTTGGGGGCTATCCCTAGCTTCCATTGACTGTATGCCTCTTAAGAAAAAAAGAGAGAGGCATACAATCAATGGAAGCTAGCTAGCCCCGTTTAGTAGGGGTGTGCGAAATGGGCTGTATTCGATTTGGATTCGGCCCGAATCAGGGACAGTGATTCGATTAGTTTATTTGGATCACTGTCCCAATTTGATTTGGCCAAATCTGAAGATTTGATGCTGATTCAGAGAATCAGCAATTCAGCCATAGACACAGCTTTAAATGTTTTTTCTGCATACCTCGAGGTACCAGGCGTGGCTCGTGAACACTGATGGTGGGGCAGATGGGAGTGTCCCACAGGAGCGCAGGGGGGCCTCCTCGCATGCTCGGTGGTGGACCCGGAAGTGGACTGGAAGTACCACTTCCAAGTCCATTTCCCCCCCCTCCAAGCTATTGGCAGGGGGGGACCCTGGGTACCCAGCCAAGAGGGCACCGGGGGGCCCCCCAGCATGCTCCCCAGTGAACCTGGACTGGAAGTGCTTCTGGTCCACTTCCAGGTCTGCTGCCGCTCACACTGGGACCCCTCTGTGCTCCTGTGGGATGCTCCATCCACTCCAGCATCTCAGCATTCACAAGCTTCCTGGTACCTTGAGGTATGTAGAAAAAAACATTTCAAGCTGTGTCTATGTCTGAATCATCAAATTCTTCCAAATCAATTCGGAGGGTTCCGATTAAATTCGGAGAGATTAAAGGGTCTCCTGATTGGATTTGGAGATTTCGCCACCAAATCAGACCGAATCTCCACCGAATTGAATCAGCGACCGAAGCTTTGCGCAGCCCTACTGTTTAGTCAAGAGGGCTTCCCAGCCTTTTTGCTACATTTCCTCTGCATGGAAATGGACTTCCTTTGTGCTTCAAGGATCGTGTCCTTTAGGAAACACCACTCTTCATGCACTTCTTTTGTCTTTGGTCCCTGGTCCCGCAGCACATTCCCTACTAATGAACCGAGCTTGTTGAAGTTTGCATTTTTGAACTCCAAAACTTCAAGCCCGCTATCCAATTTGTCTGCCTTGCGATGGACTGTGAATGTAATGGTTTCATGGTCACTAACATCTAGCCTGCCATCTGTGTTTAAAGTCGTTCACCAGGTCGTCTCCTTTGGCCAGGACTAAGTCTAGAAGAGCGTTACCTCTGGTTGGCCCGTGCATCTCCCAAGTCAGAAAAAGCTCTTTGATGCATGTCATGGAGGAACATGATTGATCCAGACTTGGCCGAGCACTCTTCCCAAGAGATGTCTGGATAATTGAAGTTGCCTATAATGACCATATCCTGTGCCCACGCAGCCCCCTGTTGGATCTCAGGAGAACTCTAGATCAAGATCCTCACCCTGATTTGGTGGTCTGTTGTATATACCTACAGTTAGATCTCTCTTGCCATGCCCACCCACCCTGCAGCTCGACTCAGAGGGTTTCAAGCCTTTCTTCTTTGGAGCTGATGTCCGCCTCCAAATAGGTGTACTGCTCCTTCACACAGAGAGCTACACATCCACCTTTTTTCCCTACTCTGTCCCTTGGATGCAGAGCATAGCCTTTTATGGCTATGCTCCAATTGTGTGAGGAGTCCCACCAGGTCTCCATAATCCCTACTAGATCATAATGGCCACATCTAATAATTCTTAAATAATCCAACTATATTGAAGTTGGGGCATTAGTTTCAACTTGTAACTCACAACTACTTCCATCCACAGCTCTTAAAATAGAACAGCTTTATAATGAAAGTGTAATGATGTACCGTATTTACCCAAATACAAGATGACCCTGAATTTAAGACAAGCCCCCAATAATTAGATTCTATACATGGAAAAATATATCATCTTATTATAACTGTCCATGTATGGAATCTTATTATTGGAGGATCATTTTATATTAGTCTCCCAAATACTGGAGGCAGTGGTGGGAGAGGTGATGAGGGGGGCAATAATGGAGCAGGACAACAACAATGGCTATCTGCCTCTACAACCTCCTGGGGTAACAAGTTCCATAAGCTGTGTGCTGCATGAAAATCTATTTTCAGGTTTAACCCTGTCTCCTGTTAATTTTAGTAGGTGCCCCCTAATACTAGTATTCTGGGATTGGCAAATAATAATTCCCTATTCATTTTGTCTACAGTCTTCATGGTTTTATAGACTTCTAATTATACCCTACCCCCCCCCCCCCCCCATCATCCTTTTCCTTTCAACTGAAGTCCTAGCCTTTCTCATCGCTCCTGGTATGGCAGCTGCTCCATACCCTTGATCATCTTGGTTGCCCTTCTCTGTAGCTCTTCCAATTCCACATCCTTTTTGAGATGCAGAAACCAGAACTGTACACAGTATTAAAGATGTGGGTGCACCATGGATTTGTATAATGGTACGATAATATTTTCCCTTACATTTTCAATTGCATTCTTATTTATGGCCAACATTTTACTAGTTTTTGTTTGCTACTATACATTGGGCTGATATTTTCATAAAAAACTGTCTACAATGACTTCAAAGTCTCTTTCCTGAATCATAGCTCAGAACCCAGCACTGTATATGTATAGTTGAGCTTATTTTCCCCATGTGCATTACCTTGCATATGTCAACAGTGAAATTCATCTGCCATTATTTTTGCCCACTGTAGCTTTGTGAGATCCCTGTGAGGGCCATGTTACACATTGCACTTTGAGCTGCTCAAGGGTTGATCAGTGTTGGTGCTAGCTCAAGTCTGGAGCAGTCACATGTTCAAGCCAGCAGGGGCCTTGAAGACTGAAAAATAAGAATCCCCCCCACTCCCTTTTTGGGCTTTCCCCCCTGTGGCTCCCTCTAGTCCCTGACCCACACCTGGGGCTCACTCATGCCCCACCTCTCATGTGCCCCAGCTTCTTTCACCTGCCTGCCCACCCCAGAAAGTGACAGTGGCCAGGCCAGCAAGTTCCCCATCCCTGCCTGCTCCCCAGAATAATGTGAAATAAGCCAGGACAGGGCAAGCAGAGATCGGGGTGGGGGGTGGGGGCAGCCAGATGGCACGGCCAATG
>NW_005842689.1:764226-777114 GCF_000455745.1 Alligator sinensis | reverse complement strand
AGCAGGAATCTTGGGTGCTGGGTGGGACCCAGGGGGATAGTAGGTTGAACTGTATTGTTAGGGGACAGAGGTGGCAGCTGGTAGCCCAATCCAGGGAGGGGAGGGGAGGGGAGAGGAAGAGGAGAGCGTTACACAAGCTGGGTAACACAGATCAAACATGATCTGCGTCCAGTACTGGGCGCCACACTTCAAAAAGGATGTGGCCAGCCTGGAGAGGGTTCAAAGGAGGGCCACCCGCTTAGTGAGAGGGCAGCAGGACGGGCCCTACCAGGAGAGACTGAGGGACCTGAACCTGTTCAGCCTCAGCAAGAGGAGGCTGAGGGGGAACCTGGTGGCTGCCTACAAACTCACCAGGGGAGATCAAAAGCAAATAGGTAGAGCCCTTTTCTCCCCAGCACCACCTGGGGTGACAAGGAACAATGGTAATAAGCTGATGGAGAATAGGTTTAGGTTAGAGATCAGAAGGCAATATTTTACAGTTAGGGTGGCCAAAATCTGGAACTAGTTCTCAGGGAAGTGGTCCTCACCCCCACCTTGGGCAAATTCAAGAGAAGGTTGGACGATCATCTGTCTGGGGTCTTGTGAACCCAGTATTCATTCCTGCCTGTGGCAGGGGGTCAGGCTAGATGATCTGTTCAGGTCCCTCCTGACCCTAGCTACTATGAAACTATGAACCCAGCACAGAGTTGCATAACTAAGTCACACACAGAGTGATTAAAACTAGTTTCTTGTGTTAATGTGTAGACAATCCAGGGATTAAGAGGTGCACAATTCACCTAAAATTAACGTGTAGCAAGGCCCAGAGATCCTTCTGCAACTCCTGTCCGTCAGTTTGGGATCTGACTACCCAGAGTAATGTAGTATTACCTGCAAATTTGGGAGATTTCTCTGTGCACTTCTATTTACAAGTCATTGATGAAAGCATTGAACAAACCCCCACAGAACTCTAGTTCTTTAAATTGACAAATGAACTTTTCCTCCAATCCCATGGCAATTCCGTTTTTTTTAAAGCCTTTGCTGAAACACCTTGTCAAAAGCTTTTTGAGAATCTAAACATCATGTCAACTGAATCCCCATTGTCCACATGTTTATTAACACCTTCAAAGAACTCTAGAAGATTGGAGAGGGAGGATTTCCCTTTATGAAAACCATGCTAACTCTTCCCCAGTATATCATATCTGTCCACATGACTGCCCATTTTATTCTTATAGAGTCTACCAACTTGTAAAGGCCATGGAAGTGAGTCTGCATGACCCAGGATAACGTCTGGAACCCTTTTTGAAGATGAGTGTTATGTTGGCAATCCACCAGTCCTCCGGCACAGAGACCATTTGTAAAGATAGTTTATATAGTATCACCAACAGTTCTGCAATTTTATATCAGAATTCCATCAGAACTCTTAAGTGAATGCCACCAGTCCCAGCAACTTCTTGTTGTTTAATTTATCAAATTTGATCCAAAACGTCTTCTACTTTCACTTTAACATGATCCAACTCCCAAGGCCTACCTGCTAGGAATAACTGATCTTGTGTGGAAATTCCTCCAGTATCTTCTGCAGTAAAACACTCATGCAATTAATTCATTTAACTTCTCTGCTATAGCCCTATAATCCTGGACTACACCTTTTATACCTTGGCCATCTAATGTTCCCACCAATCCTCCCACTGGCTTTCTGCTTCTGGTGTATTTTTTTTTAAAGTTTTTACTATTAGCTTCAGCATCTTCAGCAAGACGCTCCTAGGCTTCTTTTGTGGCCTTATTTTACTTTACACGAATCCTGGCAAGTCAAGTATACTTTCCTCTCTTCATTTGGGGATACCTTCCATTTCCAGAATGATACCTTTTTTGTCTTTGATAACATCCTTACCACTGCTATTAAAACTAAGCAGGGTTTGTACTGGACTACTTGGTACCCTTTTTGACTTGCAGCATATACTTTTCTTGAGACTAATTTAAAAAAAATAAAATTAAAAAAAATTAAAAAAAAAAAAAAAAAAAAAAAAAAAAAAAAGAGCTTCCAGGCTGCCTGCAGGTCTTATGTTTCTGACTGGTCCTTTAACTTCTAACTTCCTAATTTTTGTGTAATTTCCCTTCTCGAAGTTGAATATTTACATGGCGGATGTTTTTTCAGCTTATTCTCTCCTGCTAAGATGCTGAATGTTATGGCTGCTGTTACAGAGCGCCTCACCTACACATACGTCTTGAGTGTTACTCAGGGTTAAGTCTAGAATTGTTTCTCCTCTTGTAGTTTCCAAGACAAGTTGTTCTAGAAACCAATCATTTATTACATCCAGAAATTTTATCTAGGTATCACTCTGATGAGGTGTTTGTTTACCCAGTCTATGAGAGGATAGTTGAAGTCTTCCATAATTGTCTGTCCCACTATTGTAGCTTTTCTAATCTTCCTCAGCATTTCACAATCATATTTGCCTTCCTGATCAGGTAGTCAGTAGTACAATCCTATTGCTATTTTTCTTCTTTTTAAGTATGAAATTTCTACCTAGAGAGATTCTATGATAGTTTCTCTTTCAGAAAAGATTTTCACATTGTTACTGTTCATGCTATCCTTAAAGTGCCATTCCCCCACCTGCATGTCCTACTGTCACTCCCATATACAATTTATAACCCTGCATAACAGTATCCCATTCATTATCATTTTTCTACCATAGTGTCTTCATGCCCACCTTGCTGGGCAGACCCCAGCAGTCCTTCCTGCCCAACTGCAGGGGAGATGGACCCGATGATCTTGTAAGATCCCTTCCAGCCCCAAATACCTATGAAATCTGAGATGACTATTATGTCAGTCTCACCATTTAATACCAGGCATTCTGATTAACCCATCTTATTTAGACTTCTAGCATTTGTATAGAACACAAAAAAGTTTTCAAGTTTTCTGGACTCAAGGCATCCCTTGTTTGATTCAAGACAACCCTCCATAACTTCTCCCCATTTCAAGAACTAATGTATTTGTTACAGTGCTTACCTCCTTGCAGAGGGGTAGGACAGTGGAGACAGAGCAGTGACAAGGCAGGAATAAGCCTAAGCCTAAAACTGCATTTCTCTCTTCACACCTGCTTATCTCCTCACACGTTGCAGCACCCTTCAAAAGATCTCACAGCACCCCATGGTGCCCTAGCACCCTGGCTGATAATCACAGATGCAGAAGCACTTATAACTTCTGTCTTTGCTTGATTGCCCAGTGCTGCTACATATGCACAAAGACAAATCAAAACAAATTAGTTAAATCATCCTCTTTGACTCTGAATGAAGTAGGGTTATATTTAGTGCAATTCTGCTATACTTGTAGGTCTGTATGATTCTGTAGCCATAAGAGTTGCAAAGTACCAGCATGTATTGGTATTCCCCAATAAGGACAACTTGTAAGATACGAGTCTCCTTCCCATTCTAGTTCCCCAATAATTTCAGTTCCTGAAAAGTTGTGGAAACTTAGCCGAATCAGCTACAATTGTTTTCTCTGCCCAATCTATCTCATAGTAATTGGAAGCTAAAAACTGTAATAATTTACAATTAAAAACAACTATTTGTCCTTAAATTATTTCATTCACTGCAAGATGGGACTTGAAGGGGGAAGAAAACAAACAAACAAAAAACACACTAAAAAATGTGTATTAGCTGACATGTGCTCACTAGCAGTAATTCTCTCCCCCACCCTGCTTCTTAAATGGCATAACTGTTTTGTTTGTCCATAGCCTCAATGGCATCTTAGTCTTGCATCTAGGTCACTAGCCATAATATCTCTGGCACACTGATGAAGTATACCTGCAGTTTAGGACATTCGCTCAAAATTCTGGACGTTAGTAGTCTTGATACTACTTCTGCCCTTCTGGGATGGTAAGAAAAGCAAAAGCAACTGCTGCTACTCATGACTGAATTAACTAAACCATCACATCCAGAGAAAGAATTTTCTTCCTGAACCATGTAGCAGAATAACCAAATACTGAAAAATCCCAGACTGGATACATCTGTCATAGCTAAAATTACCACCTGCTTCAAAAACTGTTCTGTTCCTGGGCCAGTCAAAAACCAAATGAAAATTAAACTAGTTGAAGCGAATGTCTACCTAGACCCAAAGCAATCTGGATTGAAACCAAGACATGTAATGAAAGCCACTTTTGTTACATTAATGGACATCTCATGCTGTCGCTAGAAGGTGAGAAGATACCTTTGCTTATTCTCCTAGACCCCTCTGCAGCATTTAGGCAGGATATAAATTTTGTCTTCCTTGAAAAATGTGGCAGACCTCCTGGGGAAAGGCAAAATAACAAGTCCTTCCTGGAGACTCATACCTTAATAGTGGTGGAAGAGCAGTTTCCTATCACTAAGACCCCCTTCTCACTTATCGATTCCCACAAGGATCAATTCTGTCTCTAGTCATGCTTCACATTGAGCATTATATAATGCTCATCACCTTAAGTGAGCACCTTTCAAGAATCCATTCAATGATGTGAACAACAGACTTGTGTGAGATGGTTCTCTTATTCTCCCCACAGAGGAAGAAGCACATACAGTAGCATGTCTTTTTATCTGCTTGCTGTACATGCACATATGTCATGCACTAGAACAGCAGATTATGACATTTGTCATGGTCCTTGGTTTCTGGAGAAATTAATTCCACAGTTTTGGGTATCAATACATTTGTGTCCTGCACAGACAATATTAACTCTTAACATAGAGTTCCACTGCATTAAAAAAGCAGAGTTGTTGACCAATATTCATGCTTTAACCTCTTTTAAATACCCTGGACCAAAGCCATCAATAAGGACTTCCCTTGAAGTTGACCTAATATTCTACAGAAAGCCACAATAAAGAGGAGAGGTCTGAGACTAAGGTAAGCAACTCTACCCTTCAGACATAGTAAGCATGAAGCTTCCCAACATACAAAACAATTTTTTCAGGGGTTCACTTAAGACTGAAGAAAGAACTCCCACAGGACCGAAGGAACTTCACCTTCTACTACAAATACAAGGTTTACTTTTTTTGATTCTGGCCTTTTCTAACTTCCACAGAAATCCTTCCTTAGGCACCTGAAAGGTCAAAGACACCTATGTTTCCATCAGTAAAAATCTTTAGGCATCTAGAATTTTACTCCTGCAAATGCTCCAAAACGCTGCCACTCTGTTCACATCTAGCATAGCAGGATACGTGATCCTGGGGATTTGGGACAAATTCTTCAGAACCCAACTGTACAACTAAATGTCTGCCAGTGGCCTGAGGTGCTCATATTTTCCCAAGCAAGAGGTAACTGTGACCACCTAAAACCCGAGATCCTGCTCCTGCCTTTGTTTCAAGGTAATTTACATCATCACAGATCCTCACAAGAGGTGAGAGATCTCCATAACAGCTATGAACTGACTGTCCAGAGGAGTTTTCCACCTATTGACTCCTCTGTGAAACCCTATGAAATATGAACTTTCATTTCTACCCAGGAGAACCTTTACAATCATTTATCCAATGCCTGATGAAAAGCGTTTGTGTCTGAAAGCTTGCAATTAAAGAATTTTTTTTGCAAAAATCTTGTTGGTCTAATAGAAGATATAATCTTTACTACAAGTCTTGATTGCCTTAACTCAATATATGACATTCAGCTCTAGGAGCCAGGTACCCAAGTCAGGCAAGACAATGCTGAGCACTGCCACTTCCAGTCCTTATATGAATTTGGACTTGATGTAATTATACAAATAGAAACCAAATGAGAAAACAAGTATTTTTCACATTCATATACAGTTTTATAAAGACACTTGGAAATTTATGTGGATCACTTCTCTCTTGAGAAAAGACAATTTCCCCATCCTCAATACATCTCAGGCAAAAAATTGTTATTTCAGTTTCAAATAGAAAAAATAAAGTGATTCCTGCAATTCTTCATAACCTAGCTGAGTTCTACCACAATTAATGGAACACCCCCAGCAATTAATGAATGCTTTTATTCAACATTTGTCATTTAACAAATGCTCTCATACAGAGGTGGGCAAAATGGTGGATCCGGCCCGTAGCTGACTTCATTTCCCAGCAGCCCCTGCCCGCATGGCTGGGCCTGGTCTCCATGGAGACCTCAGCAGCACCTGCACTGTGATAGTGCAAGGCTGGGGTTGCGTTGGAGACCAGCCCCAGCTGCGCTGCCAGGATGTGCAGCAGGGCAGGGGGCTGCTCTGGAACTGCTGGGAAATTGCGGTGGGGGCAGCTTGGGCTGGGGTCAGGGCAGAGCCGCAATCTGCAGCCTGCACACTCTGGGCAGGGGTGCATAGGCAGTAAATTGCAGCTCTGCCCCAGCTCAGGACCAGGCTGTCACCACTGCAAGGAGCCAAGGCATTGCTGTGAAACGCTGCCTGTGCACCCCTGCCCTGGCCCCAGCCCAAGCTGCCACAAGATCCATCACAAGATCCCAGCAGCTCTGGAGCAGCCCACTGCCCTGCCCACATGGCTGGGACTGGTCTCCAAGGCAACCCCAGCCTTGCACTATCACAGCACACTACCCCACGCCACTGCATCCCAGGAGTAGGGCTGGGGTGGGGGAGCAAGGGCAGCACTGCCCCTCTGCGGGCCGCACAGGTGCCACCCAGCTGTCCAAATGCGGGGGGGGTGTGAAGCTTGCACATGGTGGCCACCAGCACCACTAATCGCCCCATGCTGTCGATGCTCTGCGTGCGGCTGCTACCACCCCCCACCTCCCCCACTTCATGTCCAGCCGCCAGGAGCACACTTATTAAAAAAAAAAAGATTGAAAACCCCTGCTCTAAAGAAAGGAAGCTGCTTGGTGCTCCCATTTTCATCTGCCTTAAGAATCTTTATAGCCATGGCACACTGACATCTACGAACTCAGTACTCTGCTTAGAGGCAAAACATTCCTGAAAAGTCACTGCTGACAATGAAGACTATAGTGTGGGGTACAGATACCTAAACTAATTTTAGACAAGCTAAAATTCTCTTCACACTTCAGGAGGGATGTGGACAACATGGAGAGGGTCCAGAGAAGGGCCACCCACATGATCAGGGGGTCAGCAGGGCAGGCTCTACGAGGAGAGGCTAAGGGACCTAAACCTGTTCAGCCTCCACAAGAGAAGGTTGAGGGGGGATTTAGTGGCCGTTTACAAACTAGTCAGGGGGGACCAGCAGGCATTGGGAGAGTCCCTGTTCCCCCGAGCACTACCAGGAGTGACGAGAAATAACAGTCACAAGCTATCAGGAGGCGCTACTTCACTGTCAGGGCGGCTAGGAGCTGGAACCAACTTCCAGTGGTGCTGGCTCCTATCCTGGGGGTCTTTAAGAGGAGGCTGGATTAACACCTTGCCGGGGGTTATTTGACCCCAGTACTCTTTCCTGCCATGGAAAGAGTACTGGGGTCGAACTTGATGATCTGCTCAGGTCCCTTCCGACCCTACCAACTATGAAACTATTATATATGGAATATCATTGCGGCTTGTTTGCGATATTATCAAGGCAAAAATTGGCTTTAACGTGTGGCCAGGTTATTCTATATGTGATTAACACCTTTATAGCATCTTAAATGTAATGCGTGTCAGGGCCCTTAATAAGAACAGACACAAATAGCTAAATTCCTTCAAAAATAGTATTCAATGTTAGTCCAGAAAGGTAAAATGATGTTTGGAGAAGGAGATTGAATTAGAAACTGAGGCAGGCCTACAAAAAACCAAGTATAAGACCGTTCTATAGTCAGTAATGACTTCAGTTAGCAGGGCACCTGGTTAGGATGATGAAAATGGACCAGCTATGTCTCTTGAGTGACCATTCTTATCCTATTCAATATCATAGCTGATTGAGATGACAGCTAATCTATTTTATTGGGTGACACAGACATCACTCATTGTCCTGCAGAGTCAGACCCCTGCTGCTCCCGGGAGCAGTGACGTCCTACCAAATACTGTAGGACAACACCTGGGGGATGTCTCCGAAAAGGGATAACCCTCGGGTTTTCCACTTGCAGAGATGTGCCCTGGGAATCTCCTAGCAGGGAATCCCACTGGTACATGCATCCCACTGCTACACCCCAAGTAAGGGCATGGTAGCATGATATGCATGCCTGCCCAAGAAATTCCCAACTAAGCTATTCCCAGGTCACGTCTCTGCAAACAGGGGAACTTGGGAAAATCTTCCTGGAGCTTCAGGGGCCCAATCCTGTGCACCCTAGCAATGTAATGCCCCATGTGCCCTTGCCAGGTGTAACTGGAGAGGACAGGCAACTCCAAGCAGGCTGCATTCTCCTACCCCAAAGCAAACAGGTATCTGCTACATAAAAGCAGCACAAATTTATACTACCCATGTTGCTGCCGCAATTTTTGTGGTGCAACAAGGGGCATGAATGTCTGCTTGCTTGGTCTTGTGCTGTAACAATAGATACTTATGGCGGCACAAAGGTGGTGTCTGTTTCTAGTCTAGTACTCATACAGCCAGGATGTAGTAGCAGTGAGAAGAGATGCATTAATTATAAATGCACAGTTATTAAAATGTCAGCACAAGAAAGAGTAAAGTTCCCTGGATCTATCATAAATTGGACAATAGTTTCAAAAGAGAAAAACCATGACAGATATTGCATCTAAATTCCTGCAATGTACTTAAACTCTTACATCCATTTTAACGCAGTCTTTGTCTAAGCATTCAGATAAACCTTGCAGTTTGGTTAAACATGTTATGGATTCTTATTCAAACAGCTTGTTTTTAAACAATGGAGATCAGTGCCAGAAGAAGTGCTGCAGACAGTCCTCTGTCTACAGAACTGGTATGAGGCAGCCAAAAGCAATGCAAATTTCCTTATATGGTCTCATTAACATGCTTCAATAACTACCTGGAAGAACTACTGGAGTAGGAAAAAAAAATAAGTGTGTTTATTCATTCCAGTGATTTTCAGTTTTTTATCTTAGTGAGACTACTTTTTTTCCCCAACTTTAGTAGCTAAGAACATAAGAACTATTACACTGGGTCAGACCAAACATCCATGTAGCCAAGAATCCCATTTCCAATGGTGGCAAGAAGCAGACGCTAGAGGAAGAGTGAAAAATGTGACGTGCAGAATGATCCACTCTGTCATACTCTTATGGTCTTATGCAATTCAAACACTTAACCCCTTTTTGCCCCAAACAGGGAACGGCTAATGTAGGAGTAGGGTCTATCACAAGACAGCAATTTGATAAAAGGGTATATACAGACAGCATAAGGCAGTGATGGAATGCCAGCATCCTTCGCAGAACAGTTTTGGCTTCAGTGTATGAAATATGGCAGCTATGGTAATGTTAAGATGTATACACTGTCCCTCCTTGACTGCCAAGTACAATGCTACCCTCTCCTGGGGACCCTGGAGCAGTGAAAGAACCACGGTGAAGGCACTGAGTCAATCTGCCAATGCAAGAGGCGACAGGGCAGAAGCATCAATTTGCACCAAGAGCAGCAATTCTCAGGGCCAAGAGTCCCACCATCTGAGTTCAGAGGAATTCTGCATTTCTCTAGGGCACGAGACAAAAGCCATAGCCAAGTTTCATGGGCTGTTTTAGGAGCCATCTGTAGGAAGATAAAACCTTTATCTGGCTAAACAGATATCTGTTTACACATAGGGCTTGAGATCACTTCTGCAAATCTAGCAACAGTAGAGACAAGGTGCTTTGAGGAACCAAAATAAATAAAATCCAGGACTGAGGCAGAAGCCAATGGTATAACAAAGCACTGAGGGAAAAGATAAACACTGGAACAGCACACCAGAATGTTAAAGATTGTGGGGGGTTATCCTTGCTGCAGCATGGCACTGATTTGATTCCTAGAGCTGCTGTAGGATGGATCCAATCTTTGCAAGCCAGATCCGGCCCACAGGACATAGGCTGCCACCCCCTGTGCTAGAGCATCAAATCAATCAGTATTGCAGAAATGCATTGGGAAGTTGAAGCAAAGGCTTTAGGCAACCTATCAGATTGATGGCTGACAGCAGAAACCTGCAGACTCAATAACATATTCACTGTATTTTAGGCCAATTCTTCACTGAGCTCATAGACCAGTTTAAGGATATCTGACTTGATTTTTAAATCCCTAAATCCTTGCCTTCATTTTTAGTTTTGTTAAGATTAAACCAAAAACAACCTTTGACCAAGACAGAGGAACTCGCGGGTACATCGGAGGTCACAGCGCCTTCACCAGTTTATAGATCAAGAAGTACTCCAAGACAAAACAATGATCACTGATTTCACAACATGAAGAGTGAGATACTATACAAAAAATTCAAAACCCTTTTCTTTGTCCAAGCTTACATTTTTCACTCAAGATAAACAGCAAGAATAGACAAATTAAACTAGATAAATAAATAGCAAGAAATACAAGGAAGGGAGAGAATTCTCCCCCACCACCCTCCCCACTCCACTTTTTTTTTTTTTTGGGAGTATTGGGATGCACTTAGAATAGGGACGGGCAATTATTTCAAGCAAAGGGCTGCTTACCAAGTTTTGACAAGCTGTCAAGGACTGCTTGGGTAGCCCTGACCCTTGACAGGTGCCCCATACCCTGGTCACCATCTTAGGACCAGAAGTACCGCCCCCTAACTTTTGCCACCATAAGTCCCTCCCCATTGCCCAAGGAAATACTCTTTTCAGCATTGGGGGGGGGGGGGGGGAACCAAAATATACCAAATTATATTCTAAAAATCAAACATCTACTACAACATTAATTAATCTGATTTCAAAAAAATATTTTGTCCTGATTTACTTTTGTTTGTATAGTGTACATAGAGGTGATTGTACAATCGCTTAAAAAGAAGTCTTACTCTTGTATATTGTGGGGAGGTGTGTGCGCGCATGTGGCTAAACAACATCGTGGCATGTGTGGAGGATGAGGATTAGATGCTATGAGACTTGGCTCTGACATACAAACCTAGATAGAAAAACATTGCAAAGTTGGGGAAACAACAAAAAGGAGTAGCAGAGCTGGTAGAAAGAGCTAGGGCCGGGGTGTCCATCCTCCAGCCCACAGGCCAGATGTGGCCCATCCAGACCACAAAGCTCCTCATAGGTCAGGAAGTCTAGCAGTGGAGCAGTAGCAATGAATACTGCCAAACTCCTCTGCTGCCAAACTCCCAAGTCTGTGCAGCAGGTTGGGACTGGACCGTGCCCCTTCTCCCTTTACTACTGGTTCAGGGCCAGGCCATGCCACCTTCTTCCTGCAGGACCAGGGCACACCTCCCACCCTGCATGGCTGGATCTGAACTAGATCATGCCACCACCCCTGCAGGACTCAATGGGGCTGCGCCCACCCCAATCTCTGGAATAGGATCATCAGCCAGATCTGGCCTGTGGACAGACTGGGCACTGCTCATCTGGCCTGTCTGGCAAAAAAAGTTGAACACAACTGAGCTAGAACACTGCAGAGCCACAGGCATCAAGAACTTCTTCATGCACCAAGGTCAAGCATAAACTGACTGAAAAATTCAGAGTAGCATTTATGCTATTTCAGGGATGGCACACAACTCAAGACAGGGGGGAAAAGCTGACACACAATCTCCACTCTAGTCTCATGCTAAGGTGCTTAAGCAAGAACTGTAAGAGACTGCTCTTCAGAGCATGGGCGGTCAACCTGCAGCACACATGCAACAGGCCACTTCTGCAGGTAGCATATTGGAGAACAGAAAGGGTCCAGGGAACATAGCAAAAGACAAGGGCAAGGAACAAAGCAGAACAACAGATCAGGCAGGGAGCACAGGGCAGGGAGACAAATGAAGAGAAACAAATAGGGCAGGAAATAGAGAGCAGAAAGCAGAGCAGCAGATCAAGCAGGGGAAGGGGATTGGACATGGCACCTTGGGAGGCGTGGGGCTTAACTTGCGGCCTGCCTGCCGAAAAGGTTTGTCCCCATTGCTTTAGAGTAGGGGTGGGCAAAATGCAGCCCAGGGGCCAGATGCAGCCTGCCAGACCATTCTATCTGGCCCGTAGAGCCCCTAAAAAAATTTAGAAAATTAATATTTATCTGCCCTTGGCTGCCTGTCACGCAGCCCTCGATGGCTTGCCAAAACTCAGCAAGCGGCCCTCTGCTCGAAATAATTGCCCACCCCTGCTTTAGAGCATGATGGGCTACTTAAGATCGTGGAAGCAGTGACCCATTCAAATTAACTGGGACACACAGACAGTTGCCAAACAAAACCAACCCTAAAACCAGAGCTACTTTACCAACCTGCATTTTGTTTTGAGCTTGATGATCCACCCTGCTCTACTTTTGCTTTCTTCTTTTTAGAAGATGAAGAATCAGAAGACACTGGACGTTTCTCTACAGCAGGAGTAGAGAGGGCTCTTTTTTTGAATAGCTCTCGTTCTCTCAGCAGGCTCGGATCCATAATTCTGCGACGAGAAAACAGGAGCAGGGGGAAACAAAAGTGAACCAGATCAATGAGGCACCTCAAGGCATATGGGGCTCCGAATTCCTTTATGTGGCAAGTTGCTCCTTTCCTCTAAAGCACGCGTCTGAGAGAAGCCAGGCACTGGCACGTGCCTTTCCGGGTTTGGTTTTAGAACCGCTGCAGCTTCACCTCCCGAGGCAGAGGAGAGGGATCCGTCTGCGCTGAAGGAGGGGCAGCCGCTCAACCGACCTGGGCACAAACCAACGATTTCTCTGAAGACTGTACTCAAGGAAGTGTTTTATGACGTTTACAACCCAACTGACATTCATTCTGCCTGCCTGTCTCAAGTTAAAACAACAATTCAGCCTCGTGACTAGACCGCGCGGTGAAAACCATGAAGCCCTGTCGTTTATTAGAGGCTGTCGGTGCCCAGCGAGTCACTCTGCTCCCGCTGAAGGCTGCCGGCTAAATAACGTCCCCGGCACAAGGGCGCTGGCCCCCGCCGCTCCGCCCAGCCGAGCTCCCAGGCCGGCTGCGAGGCCCCGGAC
>NW_005842689.1:760541-763980 GCF_000455745.1 Alligator sinensis | reverse complement strand
CGGCACCACGAAGCCCCCGCCCCCATCGTGACGTTGAGGGGTGGAGCGGCCGCGCCCCAGCTGCTGCGGGAAGCGAGGTGCCGGGCGCGGGCTGCGGGCAGGCGTCCAGCGGTCTTCGCGGGGCGCGGGAGCAGGCTTTATGACGCACAGGCTGTCGGGGGGGGCGGGTTCTTCTTGAACGGGCAAACCAGCTCGTGCACCCAAAAATTAGCTCTTCTAACCAGCAAGTACTCTGGAGGGCAGGTTACTGCCTAGTCCCGCCTCGAAGACCTGTATCATGCTGTTCCTGGGGTCGCAGGGATCCCAACATCCCACAGTCCTCTATCTCTGTCCCCACCCCCCCATGAGCAATGACGGTGGGGGCCCTGGTTGCCCGTGGCCTGCCCCAGTGGCGAGGGGTTAGGCAGCCCTGCATGCATCCTGCTGGGACTCCTCAAGCGTGGCACCGACGCCCACCCTTTGAGCAGCCGGAGGACTCCCTAGGACTGTTCAAGGCACATTGGGAATGTCCCGGGGGGAGGCGGGGGACAAGGCAGGTAGCCCTGGTCCCTGCAAAGCACCACCAGAACCACAGGAACAGCTGCTCTGCCCACTATTACAGAAGTTTCCACACCACAGGCTTTGGTTCTCATGGGGGACTTTAATCACCCTGACACCGGCTGGGAGGACAATACAGCAGTGCACAGGCCATCCAGGAAGTTTTTGGAGAGTATTGGGGACAACTTCCTGGTGTAAGTGCTGGAGTAGCCAACTAAGGGCCGTGTTTTTCTTGACCTGCTGCTCACAAATGGAAGGATTGGTGGGAATGTAGTTAAGTGGATTGCAAGTTGGGCAGCACAAGACCATGAGACAATTGAGTTCAGGATCCTAAGGAAAGGAAGGATGGAGAGCAGCAGAGTAAGGACCCTGGACTTCAGAAAAGCGGACTTCGACTTGTTCGGGGAACTGATGTGCAGGATCTCCTGGGAAGCCAGTCTGAGGGGGAGAGGAGTTCAGGAGAGTTGGCTGTACTTTTAAAGAAACCTTACCAACAGTTCAGGAGCAAACCATGTTCAGGAAGACTAGCAAGTATGGCAGAAGAGCAGCTTAGCTTAGCAGAGAACTCCAGTAAACTAAAATCATAAAAAAGGAAGCTTATAAGAAGTGGAAACTTGGACAAACAACGAGGGAGGAGTATAACAGCATGAAGTCAGGAAGGCCAAAGTGCAATTGGAGTTGCAGCTAGCAAGGGACATGAAGGGTAACAAGAAGGGTGTCTACAAGTATTTTGGTAACAAGAGGAAAACTGGGGAAAGTGTGGGTCACTTACTGAATGGGGGAGGCAACCTAGTGACAGAGGATGCAGAAAAGGCTGAAATACTCAATGCCGTTTTTGCCTCAGTCTTCACAGGCAAGGTCAGCTCCCAGACTACTGCACCAAGCAGCACAGTTTGGGAGAAGGTGAGCAGCCAACAGTAGTGAAATAACAGGTTAGGGACTACTTAGAAAAGCTGGGTATAGACAAGTCAATGGAGCCAGACAGGGATGCATCCGAAGGTGCTGAGGATGTTGGCTGGTGTGACTGCAGAGCCTCTGGCCATCATCTTTGAAAACTCATGGAGATGGGGAGAGGTTGTGGATGATTGGAAAAGGGCAAATATGGTGCCCATATTTAAGAAAGGGAAAAAGGAGAATCCAGGGAACTACAGACTGGCTCTGTGGATGCAAGGAGACTAATGGATGTGGTGTACCTTAATTTTAGCAAGGCTTTTGATGTGGTTTCCCACAACATCCTTGCAGGCAAGCTAAGGAGGTACGGGCTGGATGAATGGTCTGTAAGGTGGATAGAAAACTGGCTACATCATTGGACTCAGAAACAAATGGGAGAGAGTCTAGCGAAGGGCAACAAAAATATGAAGGGGCTAGGGCACATGACTTTTCAGGACAAGCTGAGGTAACTGGGCTTATTTAGTGAAGGGAAGAGAAGACAGGGAGGATTTAATAGCAGTCCTCAACTACCTGAAGGGTGATTTGAAAGAGGATGGAGCTAGACTATTCTCAGTGGTGGGAGATGACAGAACAAGGAGCAACAATCTCAAGTTGCAGCAAGGGAAGTTGAGGTTAGATATTGGGAAGAATTTTCTCATGAGGAGGATAGTAAAACATGAACAGGTTACCCAGAGAGACGCAGGACTCTCCATCCTTGGAGGTTTTCAAGAACTGGCTAGACAAAGCTTTGGCTGGAATGATCTAGTTGGGGATGGGCCTGCTTTGAGCAGAGGGTTGGACTAAATGTCCTCCTTAGGTCTCTTCCAACCCTAACTTTCTATTATTCTATATATAGAATTTAATTATTGGAAGCCTGTCTTAAATTTGTCCCCCTCACCACTGCAATGGAGAAAGCAGTGGCAGGGGAGCAGGCAGTGGGGAGGGAGGCAATGGGAGTCAAGTAACATGACCTCTGCCCTCTCCCATACCTTGTACCCTGCTGCCTGTTTCTCCCAGCACTTGCCCCCTCTGCTACCAGCACACTCCAGCACCTGCCTCCCCACTACATGCCCTCTCATGCCTGCATCTCTTGGCATCTGCTCCCCAAAGCCTTTGCCCCCGCTCCTCACCTTTCCCTCACTACTGTTTATCCTCCAGATCCAGCAAGGCTCCAGCCCTGCAATGCAACAGTTGGAGCAGCAGCTCTGGCCAGGAGCTGGACCCTGGGCTAGAACTGCTGCCACTGCTACCAGGCTGGGATGGGGCCAGAGCTCTGCCAGGCCCCTGTGCTCTCTTCTCTCCCACCTCCATTCCCTCTGAAATTGCAACCACCTCTCTACCCCTGCTCTCCCCTGCCCTTTTCCCTACTGGAGGTGAGCAAATCAGCAGGTCCAGATGCTCTCCACCCAAGGGTGATGAGGGAGCTAGCAGGTGTTATTGCAGGGCCCTTGGCACGGCTTTACGAGCACACGTGGTGCTCGGGCCAGGTGCCAGATGATTGGAAGATAGCCAATGTGGTCCCATCTTTAAAAAAGGGAGGAGGGAGGACCCAGACAACTATAGGTCCATCAGTCTTACCTCAATCCTGGGGAAACTCTTTGAGAAGATCATCAAGGAGCACATCTTTGATGGGCTGGCATCGGGGATGATGCTCAAGGGCAACCAGCACAGTTTCATTAAGGGCAGGTCATGTCAGACCAACCTGATTGCCTTTTACGATCAGGTCACAAAAGCATTGGATGCAGGTGTCGCCGTGGATGTAGTCTTTCTGGACTTCAGCAAGGCCTTTGATATTGTCGACCACCCCATCCTCATTAAAAAACTAGGCGACTGTGGCATCGATGCCTACACAGTCAGATGGATTGCGAATTGGCTGAAGGGTTGTACTCAGAGGATGGTGGGTGGACGGGTCATATTTGACTTGGGGGGAAGTGGGCAGCGGAGTCCCCCAGGGCTCGGTCCTTGGGCCCGC
>NW_005842689.1:753114-760435 GCF_000455745.1 Alligator sinensis | reverse complement strand
TAGTAACCAGCAGCACACTTATAAGATGGGAAACTCCCTTCTTGAGAGCACGGAGGCAGAAAGGGATCTTGGAGTCATTATTGACTCCAAGATGAACATGGGCTGACAATGTGAGGTCATGGTCGGCAGGGCTAACCGGACCTTATCGTGCATCCACAGGTGCATCTCAAGTATGTCCAAGGACGTGATCCTCCCCCGCTACGCAACACTGGTGAGGCCGCAGCTGGAGTACCGTGTCCAGTTCTGGGCACCCCACTTCAAGAGGGATGTGGACAACATTGAGAGGGTCCAGATGAGGGCCACCCGCATGATCCGGGGACTGCAGGGCGGACCCTACAATGAGAGGTTACGGGACCTGAACCTGTTCAGCCTTCGCAAGAGAAGGCTGAGGGGGGACTTGGTGACCATCTATAAACTCACTAGGGGGGACCAGAAGGGTTTGGGGGAGACCTTGTTTCCCCTAGCACCCCCCGGGATGACAAGGAATAACGACCACAAGTTGTTGGAGAGTAGGTTTAGATTAGACATCCGTAAGAACTACTTCACAGTTAGGGTGGCTAGGATCTGGAACCAACTTCCAAGGGAAGTGGTGCTGGCTCCTACCCTGGGGGTCTTTAAGAAGCGGCTTGATGCCTACCTGGCTGGGGTCATTTGAGCCCAGTTTTCTTCCTGCCCAGGCAGGGGGTCGGACCTGAAGATCTGCAAGGTCCCTTCCGACCCTACTTCTATGATTCATTGGCTTGCCATTCTGAAAGGTTGAGCTCCTCTGTTATATATTGATTTCCAGCCTTAAGGAAAAAAAGAGACTTGCAACTTGTTAGGGACAGAAAGCAATGTCTTGAATACTGACACCTTTTCCCACTGTCTTTCAACCATGTATTTAAATGTTCTTGTTCAGGGTCCTTTTGTATTTGTTCTATCCACAGGCCACTATGCTAGATCAATGCACTCATATAGGAAGGGTTTACAGTCCAGTATACAATACCTTCTGCTCACTGACCAGGTCACATACAAGTTGCCCGGTTGCAGAGACAGCAGGCTGGGCAGGGAAGTAATGCTAGAGCCTTTGCAGGAAGGGCAGAAAGGGGCTTGCACGCAGGAGCTCTGAAAAGGTGCAAACCTAAAAAAATATGCATGCATGCAATCGGATTGCCAGCACAACGGAGGGGTCTGGTTGACTGCATCCAGGATATAAACACAGCAGACGGTGGGAAAGAGAGACGAGGGAGAGGACTGGGACAGTCTCTCTGTCCAGGGAGAGGACTGAAAGCCTGCTCCGGGAGCCAACACACCAGGAAAGATGAACAGCCTGTGATGCTCATTAAGGAGATGGGTCCCTATCTTGGAGAGGAGCCGTGCAAACTCAGGAGTCCCGGGAAAGGGGAGGGGGAAAGGAAAGAGTCTGCACAGGAATCTGTGCTTGCAGCTGGGTCGGAGCCTTGGGAGAGTTTAGACTGCAGGAACAGGGGACCTGCTGGTAAAGGGAGGCAGTCTCCATTAAGCACCCCTAGTTTTACAAGGAAAGGGAATGTGGGGAGGCATTTAACCTCACAGTGCTTGTAAAAAGTTTATTTACAGGGAGGAATCATCTCGCAGCTGACCCAAGGGAAATTTGTTTAAAAAGAAACACTGAGGAGCCGTGCACTGCCATCTGGTGACCACTCATAGCAACAGCAGTGTTGCCATTTATTTCTACTGGAGTGAATAGACAAGGTTCTTTGGGTGAATCTGATATCTTTTATTAGACCAACTTAAATAATTGGAAAACAATTATTAAGCAAGCTTTTGGGTTCAAAAACCCTTCATCAGGCTAAGGAAGTTTCAGCAGTTGGTGTGTGCTCTTCCTGGATGGTTCCTTGGAGTGAACTGAATTCCTAGTAGAACTGAGGGTTAAAGTCTATAATCTGTGAATGGACATACATTCATAGGGCCATTGCATGTGGGATTGTTATAGTATGGACTATTCACTAATGTTGGGTTTATAGATAAAATTTTGGTTATGGGTTTTAATGGATGTTGTTGTATATAATTGTATTATATTTGATATTAATCTTTTCTCTTCTTTTCTGTAAATAGTTATAGCTTAAATAAAGAACCCTATCTGTTCCTTAGGCTGGAGTGGATTCTTGGGAAGGTGAGAGTGCGGGACACACTTTTTTGACGGGACACCTCAGCCAGCCGAGCTGCCTGAGGGAGAGCCCAAAACTATTGACACCCTGAGATCTTGAATCTGGTGCAGCGCCTGGCACTGGTGCTGGGGGAGGGTTACACATATTTAGCCCAGTAAAAAACATTAAAAGTACTTAAGATAACAGCAACTGAAGCTGCTTTCTGTGGTTGCCATTTGGCCACTAGCATATGTTCATTTAACGACATGATAGAATCCAATCCCTGATCCCAACAATAAGCTTCCTGCCATGCTATATTTGCAGGACAGGAGGCACGATTATTGGGATTAGAGAGCCAACTCCAATCGTGCAACTGCTAGCATGGGAAGCCTGGGGCACAGCTTTGCAAGTACTAGCTGGGGGGAGTCAATCAACTCCCTCCACCTGGCAGCTGCAAACCATTGGTTCCCAGACTGGAACTTTAAAACTTGGTGTGTACAGTCCAGCTGCATGCATGGATTTTACACATCCCATCATATCAGGGCCCTGATATTAGGAAACGGTTTCCTGTCTGTTGGGAACTTTAAAACTGGTACGTGCAGCCCAGCTATATGCACAAATTTTAGAACTGGCACATGGGGAGAGGCCCCCTGATCCTGGGCTTGTGTACGTGCTGCCTAGAGATGCTGTAAGTATAGCTTTTAACTGACATGGAAGGACCCAATTGGTTCCGTGCCCCCTGTGTGGGACTTGCATGGCCCATGCACCAGGAGTCTTGCACCTGGGCCACAAGGGTGCTTTGAACATGCCACACATGGAGGAAGCCAACACGTGGTACTTTAAAATGACAGGTTGCAGGAAAGGCCAATTGGTGCAGGGGTTGCAGGGGGAGGAACCTTGCAATCTGGTCCCTCAGTGCCCCGTTTCAGTATTAGGACTGGGGCTGTCCCAGTGCCAATGCTGACAATCTGCTCATTGTCAGCATCAGCATGGAGGCATATTACATTTAATTTATGGAGCCATACAAACAGGCGGCAAAGTTGTTCCACATTTTTGTGGACCATCTTTGGGGATGATTTGCTACTTCATGGTGCCATAAAACTGCTGAACATATAGCACTGTTACTATTTATGGTGTGTTAAACACATGAATCATGCCATAAATGCAATGTGTACCAGGGGACTATGAGACAGCAGACAAGCAGCTAAGCAACATTCTCTAATATCTCCAAATTTACTATATAGGGAAGCTTCTCAGTATTTCAGACTAATGGAGACATTGTACCATGGAAATTCTTGGGAGTCATATGCAGGCTCGTGGTAAAAACACAAAGTAACATTAATGAAGGCTGGCTCTGTGGGTATAAATCATATATTTCATTTTAATTATTGTACTGAGAAATACTAACCGTGAGATCTTTAACTGAAGAAATGAAGAGATGATGTGCTAGGAAGCATAGATTAACTAATGGATGCTTCTCTCATTTATTTTACTCTTGGATGACTTTGCAAACGCCATATTTTCTTGCATACAACGTGTGTAATATCACGTGCACCTTTTTTGGAAGTCAAAATGAAGGGAAAATATTCTAGAGTTATGGCTGCATAGAGCAGAAACAAAGGCTAATCTTTAGCTGACATCCTCCCTTTCCTTCTGCTCCGGGAGACTGATCTCAATGAATGGAGCTATGATTCAGAAAAAGAACTGGAGGAGAGAGAACAGAAGCAGCTAGTAGACAGCAAAACTGCCCGAAGAAAGGTTAGTTTGATTGGTGGAACATCATCATGACCATTAAAAAGGAGAGACTATCATTACCACTTCTGGAATGAAGAACAATGAACCATTAAGTCAACTGACTCCCTCAGTTGCCTGAATAGTAAAGCAACAGCTGCTGCAGAGCAGGAATCAAAGCAGATGCTTGCACCTTGGGCAGAAAATTGGCTTCCCTGCTAAATTCGAGAGGGCTGATTTTTGGAGGATAGGTACATGAGTGAGAAAATATAATATCCTTTTATTGAGTTAACACTACTCTACACAGTGCAGCAGGACTTTAATACAAGAGATTATTTGTATGGTCTCTTTGGGTTAATTTTGCTTCGTCCAGTGTTCTGATTTTTCCCCTTTTGTCCTTTAGTGGTGGATAATTAATTTACTAATGTAGGTTTATGTTGGTTATTACTTTTTGAAAGATCCCCTTTCTCAATAATTTTTTAATTAAATATTTCTAATTTAAAAAAAAATCAACCTGTTCCATACATAATTTTTAGAAACTGAAATACCATTTCAAGTAAAATTTGTAGTTAGATTAGGGCTGTCAATTAATCCCAGTTAATCCATGTGATTAATGTGTTAATTGGTTCTTGCATTAATTTTTTTAATGGCAGTTAATAGCGCATGTGATTTTGGAGCCCGCGCCTGGGCTCTGCTCCACTACCTCCAGGCTGCCCAGCAGCGCAGTTGTGGCAGTGCACAGGACCTCAGGGCAGCCCAGGCGCAGGCTCCAGGCAGCTGCAGCAGGAGAGGAAGGAGGGGGCATGCACACAGACGCACACAGAGACAAACATGAGCAGCTGCAGCCTGCACACTACGTGTAGAGCAGTGCCATGCTGGTAAGTCTCGGGGGGGGAAGAGGGAAGGGGTGTGGGGGGCAGATAGAGGCCATGGTGAGGGGGGGAGTGAGGCAGGGGCTGCTTTTGCCCTGGGAGCCATGTACTGGTCATGCTGCGTGTCACCTGTCTGCCCAGCTGCAGGAGGGACAACATGGCATACCGTGACTCCTGGGGCAAGGCAGCAAGGCACAGAGCCCCAACCTGCAGTGGGCAACTCACCTCTGCCCCATGTATAAATCAGGGGGCACATGTCCCCCATGCCTCCCTTGGGGGGGGGTGTGCAGCAGCAGGGAGTCATGCCCCCTCACCCCTGGACGCACTTCCTGTGGCTCCATCCCACAACCCACCCTGGCCCTGGGGCCTCATTCACTGCAGCCCTGCCCCTACCCCATGCCCTCCCTCACTGTGGGGGCCTCGACCTGCACCCCCACACCTCTTCCCTATACCCCCACCTCCACAGACTTACTTTCTGGGCAGTGTGTGTGTGTCTGCCCCTTACTCCTATGCCACAACCCCGCTGCTGCCTCTCATCCCTGACCCACAGTACCCTACATCCTGCCAGGGCATGGGGGACCCCCCCCCCCAGGCTCCAAACCCCATACACACACCCACAATCCTCTCACACCTTCACAGATTCCACACACATACCCCATCCCCACCCCCAACCATACAAAGTACCTGCATAATTTTGAGTTTTTATCTGTGCGATTAAAATTGCGATTAATTGCGACTATTTTTTTAATCATGATCAATTTTTTTTTAAATCATTTGACAGCCCTAAGTTAGATAAATTTTAATTTCAAGAAAAGACAAATAAATGAACAAGACTAGAGGAAGATGAGTAATAAGTACTTTTTGAACCTTTATATAACACTTTACTATAAAAAGTACACCTTAATGCTAGTACAAACTGCCTAAAGACACTTAAAAAATATTGTCTCATGTTTTTCTACATGAAATTAACCACTTTTTAAAGTTTATTAATAATACAAAAGGTTCCATACAGTAAATCTTGCATCAGAGATACTGCACAGCGGTGTCAAGGCAGTTTTACTTATAGCAAGTGTGGAATGCTAACACAATACAACACATTCTGTGTGTACTAGCAGCAGCATAACATTTTAAGTTTGTGGGTATGAGGAAGGGGTAACACACCCCGTATTCCTCTATATGATATTTATTATTTTTCCAAATTCAGTCTGCTACCAACCTTAAACATAGAAACCTGTGGAATAAAGCCAATGCCAGTTGAAAAAGCCTGCGTAATGAACACAGTCTTCATGAAGACAACATTCAGCTCAATAGGGACTTCCCCTTCAGTTGTCCAAATTTCACTCAGTGAAGAGTGGAGCATACCTGGATTTGGGATTTTGTAACTTGTTTCTGTCCATGCACTGAGAAGTTCAAGGGCTGAAACTGGAGCCCCTCAGTTCAAGCTTGGTACTTTGTTTCACCTCTGGAACACTGTTTATTCAGGAAATCAAGTATACCTTTCATAGTATACTGTTTACCACATGATTTAGAATGCCATAATGAAAACAATCATGTGTGTCCCTAAGCACCTTTAATGGGGGAAAAATGCATTTGTTATATCCTAGTTCAACCAAAGAGTCCTTTTTTTGCTCCCATTTTTGGTTTCTTGCCAGCAGTATCAGAAGGAGCTGTCTGCTTTGAAGTCCCAAACCATTCTGGCAACTTCCTCTTTGAAGGCTGACTCAAAGTCTAGGAAAAGAAAAGCATACTTGTAGTGCATGTGTAAGTATTTTGACTCATAGTGACAATAAACTCTATGGGCAGGCATGTGTGCTTTGCAGCAACTCAAACAGAAGTGGCACAAATTTGAGCTGGGGCTTTTTGCCTCAGCACACGTACCCAGATATGCACTTTGTTGTGGGGCAAGTTGTGCCACTTGGGGCAAAATAACCCTGCCTAGCTCCTCTCGGATCTGCAGTCAGGGGGAGCTACAGACCGGGGCCAGCACCTGTACAGATCCCAGCAATACAAAAAGCTGCCCAGGCAAGCAGCTCAGGGCTAGTTGCTCTCAGGAGCTTCTGGGGTCTGGCCACTTGATATCTGGGGACACTACCCCTTGTGGCAGCTGGACTGCTGAAGCAGCATCTCAAATTCACACTTTGGGGTATTTTAAAGTCCACATTCTTCCACAAATAAAACAAAAGACCACTATATATAGAGAGACAGACAGACCGAGACAGAGAGAGAGACAGTAAGAGATCAGTTAGGCCATGTTTTACTGCTATATTTACAGTGTTAAAGCAATTTGGAAGCCTATAGTGTCACTATCATCATAATAAAATAAATTCTAAATATCTATGTTTTGATGTTTGCTTTTGGTTTTTTTAATCACACAATGGATGTGTGATGGGGAGATGTGGGGTTTGCAAGAAAGAGGTAGGAAGGGGTGTGGGGGGGATGTGGGTGGAGGGCACAGTCCCCCCCACAGCACATGGGCTGCCCCCCTGCAGGCTCCCAGCCCCACCTGCAGGGCCCAGAGGCCCCCCTTCCTCCCCAGGGCCCACAGCCTGCCCTCCCCCGCACAGCTCACATGTCCCCCCCCTGGCTCCCCCGCCCCAGCGTCGCCACACA
>NW_005842689.1:725079-753104 GCF_000455745.1 Alligator sinensis | reverse complement strand
TGCAGCCTGGCTTGGCAGGGCACTGCGTGGTGCTGCACGCTGTCAGGCAGCTGGGGCTCCTCTGACTGTCACCCAGGGCTCAGTGCTGCTCAACCTGAGCAGACCAACAGCCTGCGGTGCCACATGGCACCCTGCCGGGCCGCACCCACATGATGCAGCAGCAGCAGCACAGCTGTCAGGCGGCCAGGACTGATCCCTGCTGCCCCACAGGGTGGGGGCTGTGCCATGAGGCCTCAAGCAGCCCCAAAAGCTGCTGCTACAGCCAGTGAGTGCAAGCTGTTGGGGGGGTGGGGCCAGGCGGGGAAGTGAGCGGGGAGCTAGGGAAGCATTGCAGAGCTGAGGGAAGGAGGGGGAAGCTGGGGGAGAGATCGGAGTTGGGGGAACAATCGGGGAGCTGGGGAAGTGAGTGGGGGGGTTGGGGAAGCAAGCAGGGGGTCCCTCCATGGTCCCTTCCCCCCTACTTACCTGTCACGGAACCCGGGTCCAGGTCCTTGCAGCCTGCACTGCTGCTTGCCCCACACAGGCAGGCAGTGTGCTTCAACACCAGGGCAAGGGCCACCCATAGAGATGCTCTGGCTGACTACCAAGCCTCCTGCCCCACTTTCCCCCCCTAGGTTATATTTTGATACCTGGATCTCCAGGTATAAAATTCTGAGTCTGCACTGCAAATCTGCAGCACAGGGAACGTTTTTTTGTTCCCAGTGTGCATCTTGCGGCGTCTCAAAGGAGTTTGAGACGTTTGTGCTTGTCTGGATGCGCCCTATATGGATAATGTAATATTACACACCTAGACCAATCAATTCCCCATTAAGGGAATGTGAATATAATAGTGATGGAAGGGTTCACATCATTTCATGGAGAAATGCACGCATATTTTTTTTAAATTACAGTAATGTGAACATGAACTACACTTGATAAACAGGAGCAGCTAAGGTCTGGAATGGACTGGTGCATACAACACATCATGGCAGCACCTCCTGAAACTGTTATGATGTTCTTTGGAATTTCTATTTTTTATTTTGTTTTAAAAGGAACAGTCTGTAATTGTTAAAATTTCAAAGAAAAGCTAAAATATGCAAATAATAGGGCTGGCAAACTGGTCAACGGACTTGTCAAATAATGTCAATTGTCCGCAATTAAATACTGTCAAATATTCCATAAAGCTATGGATGGTGGTAGCCTCCTTTTTTATTACATCACGTCATCTGTTAGCAAAAGCAGAAGTGACAGCTCCTTCCCCTGAGATCCACACACCATTGGCAATGCATAGAGGGTGCACATGGGTGCATGTGCACCCCGAGATTGGCATTGCACCCCCTGCAAAAAGCGCCTCCAATGCTGACGGCAGTGCCTGCGGGCAGTTGCCGCTCACCACCCCTTCCCACATCGCTGCCACTGGCGTCTGTGGGCGGTCTCTGATCACCACTGGCCGCCACCACCATCTGTGGGTGGCTGCCTCCCCAGTTGCTGCCTGCAGGAGCTCCCTGCTTGCCACCACCAAGCCCCCGCTATCGACACCGCTGCCTACGGGCAGTCGCTATGCCCCCCCATCCTTTAGGGGCACACAGTGTTCATGCCCCACACCATTTAGAAGCAAGCTTCCCTTGCTCTGCTTTTCTTCAAAGCTCTTCCAGCCTCCTTTCCCTTATTTCTATTATGCTATGTGGTGCCGCAGGACCTACTGCATGCTGGGGTGGCGGAGCAATGACTATAACCACCAGCAAAGAAAAATGGACGTTTGCCTTTTATAGTTACTGCATGAGTTTTATTTTCCTTCCTTCCTGCCCATCCTTTTGGATTTTTGTAATTGTTCAGGCTGATCCTGGGGTTCTGGGACAAAAGGCAAGTAGAAGAAGAACTGTTCACTTGAATATGCCTCACATTTCTACTTACCTAAAAGCTAGGGAAAAGGCAGAGGAGAAAACAACAGCTGGCAAGGACCAGAGATGTTCCTCCAGAAAGCAAGAAATGCAGAGTCCTAGGGATGGATGCTCCAGGACTATTCCAGCAAGAAGGAAGAGGAGAGTGGTAGTAGTTGGAAATTCCCTCCTGCAGGAGTGGAAGCACTTATCTGTCATCTGGATCAGGAGTCCCAGGGGACATGCTGGGACCCCAGTTTGAAGAACCCATATTCAAGATATCACAGACAGACTGCCAGAACTCAGCCATCCCTCAGACCACTAACCTTTCCTGCCTGTCCATCTAGGTACCAATGATGCTGACAGTAATAGCAGACCAGATCAGATCAGAGGAGACTAACAAGGCTCTGGGCAGAAGGGTTAAAAGGTTTGGAGTGCAGGTGATGATCTGGTCAATCATTTTCAAATACCTGAAGGACTGCAATAAAGAAGAGGGAGAATACCTTTTCTCCCTCGCTGCAGAGCAGGATGTGTAACAGTGGCTTACAACTGCAGAAAAGCAGATTTAGATCACATATCAGGAACAACTTCACTGTCAAAAGTTATGGGACATTTTTCACTGGAGGTTTTCAAGAAGAGACTAAATAAGAATGGGTCAGGGATGATCTAGGAGTAGTAATGTCTGGAATGTGCTGTGAAGTACACTAGTTGGAAGCCCAGGAGACCCCCCCCCCACACACACATATACATATCGCTTGGAGATCGTAAGAAGAGCTCTGCACCCCAGAACAGGTGGATAAAGCAAATCTCCACAAATAAAAAAGGATTGAAGAGTGGAGACAAGTTTATGGATTGGATAGAATGACAGTAAGGGGAGTTCTGGTTCTTCAGTTATGGTGTGTAATGTATGGAGTTTGCAATTCACAGGTTACAGTGCAGTTTTTGGTTTTCCCATGTCTCCATGCCATGCTAGTTGCCACATGGGGCCAGGAAATAATGTTTTCACCTCCTGGTGCCTCAGGTATTACTTGTCTCTTCACGTTATTCAGAAGCACTGGATGTTGGTGCGGGATTTTGAGTGAGGTGTGCCAATGTTCTTGTACTTGGAGGTTGCTGGCTAGAGGAACTTGGGGTCAGGCTGATTGCCACTTTTGGGATCAGAAAGAAATTTTACTCCACAGTCAGACTGGCACGGACTGTGAGAGTTTTTGCATTCCTCTGCTACAGGGACCATGGTCCTTTTCCTTGGATCTCTTGAGTGTATTTTAATAAACTGCTTTTGCGCTCATCCTCTTGATTTACTTGTGATAAGCTAGGGCCTTCTTGACATTTTTGGGTATCGTGCTGGTGGGCTGAATGGGCAATGCCTAATCCCTCTACAGGCTGGATTTGGTGGGGCCCCATTTGGCCACACAGAGGTGACAGGGGCACAGTCTGGCCCCAATCCAGCAGTGAAAAGGGGCTCGGGGTCAGTCTAAACCTGGTCCCATGGGGGGAAGGCCTGTGACATGGCCACAACCCAGAGCCACGTGGGGAGAGGTCATGGCCCAGCCATAATCTAGCTGCGGGGGGTGGAGTGGTCTGGCCCTTGTGGGAAGAAGGCGGCATGGTCCAGCCCTAACCTGGTTGGGTGGAGGGAAGGTGGTGTGGCCCAGCCCCAATTTAGCAGCCTGGATCAAAAGGGGCTTGGCCTGGTTCTGATCTGGCCATGCAGAGGGCAGGTCATGGCCCAGCTCAGACCTGTCTCATGGGGCTTGGGATTTTGGCAGCAGGAGGGGGTGGCAGTACTGCCATTGCTCCCCCACTACCAAATTTCCTAACCTGTGGGAAGTCCCATGGTCTCGATTCCAAGGCTTTGCAGGCTGCATTTTGCTGGTGGGCTGGAGCTTGAGTACCACCAATGCTAAGATGGACTAAGATGATCTTGCCTTGAGCAGGAGGTTGGATTAGATGACCCTTTCAGCCCTACTTTTTTATGATTCTGTGAACACTATTATAATAATTCATTACATTTTTTTAGAATTTAAATGGTTTCACAGTAATGCTTATTTTCTGTAATTAGTTTAAGAACCTAAGCTATTGAAGATTAAAGTCTTTCTTTACTGTTCTAATAAATTAATGCTTAAAATACTTGACCATTATTTGACTATATTGACCAGTTAACTGACCAACTATTTTTGGGTTGCCTAAGAACCTGGGACACTCATCCAAGAAGAACTACTATATACCAAGTTAAAGAGCAATTCAAGAAAGTTTGTGGGCAAGTCAAACTGAGCAGAAGGACTTGTCTATATTTAGTATTTTTGCACTGGTGTATTTACTCCAGTTGAGGTGCATGCTGCCCGGCCTCACTGTTTGGGCACCAGTGATGTCAGCAAACTGAATGAAAACGGACAATGTTTGGTCGAACTGTGTTCATGTAATGAGCTATGTATAACAAATTATTTCTTCAATGTGAAACCTCAGCACAAAGTATTTTGGTGCCACCCATGATTTGCATGCTGGTATCAACTGATTATCACCTGCTCATGAGACTTCCATGATGTAATCATTACACAAGCCTATCAGAGTGCTGACTCTGATACCGATTATTCTTTGGTATGCACTAAAGTCAAATTGCATCCCAGGAAATTGTACAAGAGTAAGAAACTCTCGTTACTACAAATAAACGCCACGCAACTTAAAGCTGAATACACATTGTCTCAATTAAACTTTCTCTGGGGCTCTATCATCTCTATGTAATACTGCTGAGGAGAAATGGATTCAGCTCAAGGGAGCCATCTATCCAACTGCCTTGAACTCTTGTGGTACCTTGCATCACAGCTCAAAGGATTGGTTCGATGAGAACTCATCTGAAATTATCCCACTCATAGAAAAGAAATGGTCAGCTCTCCTCAAATATAAGTGTGACCCGAGCCACTCCAACTTGCAGGCACTTCGAGAGATCCAGCAAAAGGTCAAACGTACAGTGAGATGATGTGCAAGCCATTATTGGCTACAACTGTGCGAAAATATCCAAAAAGCTGCTGACTGAGGTGACATGCAAGCAATGTATGGAGGCATCACAAAAGCTCTTAGGCCTGTTCCAAGGAAGACCTTCCCTTTAAAATCCTCCACAGGTGAAGTCATGAATGACTGCAATAAGCAGATGGATCAATGGTTTGAGCATTATTCAGAACTCTACTCATGAAAATATGGCCTGTGACTCTGCTCTCGACGCACTTGAAGACCTCTCAACCCTGACAGCTCTTAACTATGAAAAAAGATGAAGTAGAAAAAGCCACTGATCAGCTTGCTTGTGGTAAAGTCCCAGGTGCAGACTGCATACTGGCTGAAGTTAAGCGCAGGAAATCCGTCCTCCTCCTCTCTCTGCATGAATTAATATGCAAGTATTGGAGAGAAGATGAAGTTCCTCAAGACATGAAGGATGCAAACATAGTCACTCTGTAAAAAAATAAAGGTGATATGGGTGACGGCAACAACCATCGTAGTATATCCTTATTTAGCATCATTGGGAAGCTGTTCACCAAAGTCATCCTGCTAAGACTGCAGACCCTTGCAGACAGTCTACCCTGAGTCTCAATGTGGTTTCAAATCTGGTAGATCCATGATGGATATGAAATTCTCCTCGAGACATCTACAAGAAAAGTGCCATAAACAAAGGAAATCTCCATACACAGCATTTGTCGATACCACCAAAGCTTTTGATCTTGTCAGTTTGATCTGAATCCTGAAGAAGACTGGCTGCCCTCCTAAGCTCCTGAGCATCATCAAGTCCTTCCATGTCAGTATGCATGGAACAGTGCAGTTTGATGGGTCGCATTTGGAAGAATTTGAAATCAAGATTAGTGTCAAACAGGGCTGTCCTGGGTTGGGGCTTTGGGGGGCCCTGCAGAGCTGGGCGGAATGGCTGCAATGACTCAGCGCCTCCACCAGCTTCACATCCAGCCGCTTGGCACACCCCCACCCTGCCGCCGAATCTGCTGCCAGCTTCTTCAAGTACAGGGTGTGCGGGGGCGTGGCCCCACACAAGCTGATTTGCCCCAGGACCCCACCCTGGTTGGCTCCAATGCCTAGCTCCAATGCTTTTTGGGATTTTCTTCACCGTGCTACTCAAATATGCATTCAGTGGATCTTCAGGAGAAATATACCTTCTGACCAGGTCTGATGGGAAACCCTTTAACCTTGCTTGTCTCCAAGTGAAAATGAAAACCTGAGAAGTTCTTTTCTGTGAAATGTTCTTTGCCAATGATGCAGCAATTGTAAGCCATTCAGAAGCAAGACTGCAAAGTCTTATGGATCACCTTACTCGTGCTTGTGACTATTTTGGTCTGACCATTAGCCTAAAGAAGACAGTAGTCATGGGTCAACAAGTTGACTGCCCTCATGAAGTTAGAATAAATGATGAAAGCCTGGAAGTGGTTTAAAAATTCACTTGCTTAGGCTCCCCATCTTGCAAAATCTTGGCTTGGAAGCTGAAATTAATGCTTGCAGTGGAAAGGCAAGCAATGCCATGGTTAAACTTCAAAAGAGAGTTTGTAAAAATAGAGCGCTCACTCTGTTGACAATGTCCATCTACAGCACTCGCGTATTTAGCTGTCTATTTTATGGCAGCAAAACATGGACTCCTTCTGCTAAGGAAGAAAGAATATTGAACAATTTCCATCTTTGATGTCTCTGTAATATCCTGTGCATAACGTAGTGTGAGAAAATCTCAACCTTGCTGTTCTGGAATGGACTAAGATACCCAGTATGTTCATGTTCCTGAGACAGAGACACCTCTGTTGGTTAGGACATGTGAATCATATGTGCGATGGCTGAATCCCCAAGGACATACTGTACGGTGAGCTGGCCACTGGCAAATGTCAACTTGGATGGCCCAAACTCCATTTTGTTGATATCTGCAAGAAAAATCTTTGTGAGCTGCACATCAATGGCCAACGCTGGGAATCAATTGCTTCAGACCGCTGTGAGTGGAAAGCCACCGTGAAGCAGGGCCTATGTTGCTTCAAGATAGAGAGGATCAATGATGAGCTAGAGAAGAGGCCTCAAAGGCAGGCAAGACAAAATGGTACTCAGCATGCCATTGTATGCTCAACCGAGTTTGTATATGCAACTTGCCAGAGGGTCTGCTTGCTGTGCATCAGACTCCTCAGCCACTCAAGAAGCTGTGGTGGTACCCAGTAACCCACCAAAGGCACAATCTCCATGGTCTCCCAAGACCGATGGCTGCCAATGATGATTTACTCCAGTTCCAAACTGGAGGCATAGTGTGTTGCTTTCAAATTTCAATTAATCACACCAGAAAAAATTTGTTTTATACAAATGTGAAACATCTATATCTCAGATTTACCCTGGTAGAAGAATCCCTAATGAAGTCATGACCCTCAGACTCATGTATGGGATTCCCATCTTTGCCTTGTCACAGCTACAAAAGAACCACTGAAGGAAAGGGTTGAGAAAAATAAATTCCCCAGAAAAAATTGGAAGCATCTGCCACTAAAGGGCCTGAGAGATATACTGTGGAAAATAATTTATTCCTGAACAATTTTTGTGAGAAAAGCAATGACCTACCATTGTAGAAGGGGTTTTTGTAGTCAAGCAAAGGGCATTGCAAAGATGCGTACTGCCTTTGAACCCTGTCTTTGTTAAAGCCATCCAGGGCCTGGCAGAAGAGTTACATTTAGGTTATTTAAAACATGTCAGTAAAAAATTTGCAGACCTTCACTAAAAATTCTTTTCTTGAGTTGGCAACCGTGTCCCCTGTGCAGATATAACCAAAAGTGAAATGATCCTATATAGTACCTTCTGTAAAGAGGTGTGAAAAATAAAACAAAACTGAGATGTTCTGGTGACTACAGATTCAATATGCCACAGTGCAGCAACGATTCAACATTTACATTTAAACTTCTACGGGGGCTAACAGTAGGTATTATAAGTTCTACAGAAACATCCATTAATACAGCTGGTGAAATATAGAAGTAGGATAACCAAAAGTCCTGGTTTGGCCAAGAAAATTCTTGATTTCACAGGCTGTCCTGATCCCAGCCGGTAGGTGAAACTTTAAGCAAAAGTCCTGGATTTGCACCACCCCACCCCATCCACATGTGCCTACCCAGCTCCTCCTGAGAGCAGGCTGCTCTCACTTGCGTGTGTGTGTACACATATACAAACGCACATGTATGTGAAGTGCCATGGTGCCCTGAGTGGTTGCCCACATTACCCATCCCTGACCGACTCTACTATGTGTGAGAAGTTCTCAGCCCACTGGAGTAGGGACCAGGGCTGCCACAAAGAGCCCAAGTGAGGAAGGGACTTCTTGCAGAAGGGGGAGTTTGGGGGGGAGATGACTCAGACCCCTGCCCTGAGTGAAGCGTTCGCCCTGCCCTTCCCTCCCAACCCACCCAACTGCCAGAGACCCATGTTTGGGGTTCAGCTCTGGGCTCTGCCCTAGGACTACAGCCCTAGCCAGCTCCATCCTGGCTGCCTTCCTTCCCATCATGCAACTGTATGGTTGGGATGGGTGTAGAACCCAGGTGCCATCACTTGGGTTCCTTTGGCTAGCAGGATTGCACGGGAAGGGGCGGGGGTGCTCTTGTTCTCTGTGAGCCACCAAGCCCCACTTTGTTGCTCTTCTGAGCTTAAACCAGAGGCTAGAAGAGGTGAGTCACTGCTGAGGTTGTGGGGGGAAGGAGGGCAGAGAGCAGTGTCCTGGATTTCCCATGGTTCTATATGGTTATCCTAACATACAAGTGACCCTCAGCGTGGGGGACTAGCTACATATAAAACTGACCAGACACCTTCACTGAAGTCTTCCACATTAATTGAAAAATGATCAGTAGATGATAATACAAAGCAAATGTTTCTCAATTTTAAGGTCTTTGGGCAGAACTTTTTGTTTATTATACAAACTGCTGAGCAGCCAGTACAATGGCACCTAAATAACATCAATAAGAAATGTCTATGTTACTCTCAGCATATTCTGCTGTTAAAGAAAATAGGATACTTTAATAAATCTGGAAACTAAATTTTAGGGCATTTAGTTATATTTTAATAGCAAGAAGGTAGTGAGTATATTGAGCGGTATTTTACAAGTTTGCATTGTTAACCTGTTAGCCTCAACGGGGAATATTTATACTGGTAAGAACATATTCCAGTATAAAGTCTTGTATAAAATAGAAATTCATGGAGTATGGCATTACCATTGACTGGGAGTCAGCAAACAGTCCTTCTTCATCGGGATGAAGGGAAGGTTGATTCCAGGAGGCTAATCTGAGGGAGCTTTGATGGCCTGGCACATCCTGTTTGGTATTAACTGGTTGTATATCATCTGTCTTGTTGTTCTTTTCAGACTTTTCGTATTAGAAAAATAAAACATGGTTTCTTAAAAGTTTCCATTTGCACCATTTACAATTCTAACTAAACAAATAATGTTGTTTTAATGTATTCCCATAGCAAATTAGCCTGTATTATAATAGAACAATATTGCTTTTCACTTAATTAGATCTCTAAGTGTTTTATACGTTTTATGTGATTTACATTTCAGCAAATAAAGGACGTTTATTCCAAACACAAAGGTGCTAAAATCTGAATGTCAGCACCCTTTCTGGCACAGAAGCATTAGTCATTGCTAGGGACCTACCAAATTTGTAATTTCATGATTTTCGCAAAAACATGAATTTAGTAGGTCCCCTGTGAAAAAGTCTGGTTCCCGAGAAAAAGCTGGAAAATGGCTATTGGGGGAGGGTGCTGAAAACAGGAGGGAAGCCATGGCCTCCTTCCCCCAGGCCCTCTCTGCCAACCAGTACCAAGGGGCAGGCCCTCTTCATCGATCAGCACTGAGAGGCAGGGACACAGCAAAATGACCATGGAACAAGAACTGTACACTACAATCAACCAGCAAAAATTAGTAAGTCCCCCCTGATTTCGGTAGACTGCTATCAAGAGATAATCCTTTTTGCATAATCAGATTGTTTTATAAACTTTTTTTTTTAAACTAACCTTTGTCTCAATCCACAAAACATCTTCTTTGCTCTCCAGGGATGGTCCCATACTTGCCTGCAGACATTCAGATTCATCCAGCATTCTTCTGTTGCTTGACTGACACTGCTGACTCCATGGCTTACTTCCATTTCCTTTCTCCAGTAGTGCAATTGTCATTCTGATAAGATATGTTTCAATATTTGGAGGAACCAGTGTTCTAATCTCTTGTATTTTGGTTAAATCTTGGGGTAAAAAAAATTAAATTATTAATGTACATTTTTATCTTTTCTTAACTTCCCCCCCAAAGTTCCTATACTGTTTCAAAATTAAAGAGCATTATTTGGAGGTTTGGTGAAGGAAAGCTAGACATCAACAGTTTCTGGGATGGCCTGTCACTAAACATAACATATTTCAAAGCAAGGAAGGAGTCAAATAATACAATAAAAAACACTGCATAGCTTGAATCTTCAAATAGAAAAGTATTAACCAATGGATAAATGTTGACCTTCATTTTGCACTCATGCAATCCCCTATACTCAAACTTAACCCAAAGCCATTATCACGTCTCCCCTAGCCTCCCTGTACTGTCATTCCCTTCACTCTTCACTGCAGCAGCTGAGGTTTTCCACTGTTTTTCTTTTATTTAAAAAATAGTGAACTGATAGTGTCCTTAAATCATTTACATACTGCAAAGGAACATTGTAACAGTTTAATCTCCTGTAAATTGTGGCAGGAGACTCTGAGCAAATAAGTCCTTTCTAATACCTAGGTCAGAAATCCAGCCGCTTTCCATCTATTGCCACAATGGCCATAGCAGATGTGCTCATGTTGTGGTCCTGTCAGAATCTAACAAATCTGCCAATTATACTAAATACCTTTTATTAACAATCTCAGACAGGAGATGAAAATCAGCAGCCATTTGCAGCACTCATTTGCAGTTCAGCTGAAATGGGGAGCTCAGGGGGCTGCCAGCTTAGTTTAAGTAAAGGAAATTAGGCTCAAAGCCCTGTTACCCAATGACTACTGCTAACCAGCATGTAGACTAATAGATCATAGCGCAATGAGTGGAGGAGTCCAGAGAGTTCAGAGAACCTAGAAACCTAAAATCATGAACAACTGGTGCCTCTTGAGACTGGGGGGGCACTGTTTGTAGGCGGCAGCACTGTCAGCAAGCGGGGACTGCCCACAGATGCTGTGGGAAGGGAGAGGGGGCAGCAAGCGGGGACCGCCCACAGACGTCGATGGCAGCGAGCAGCGACTGCCCACAGACACCGGTGGCAGCGGCGGTGGTGGTGAGGAGGAGGCCAATGGCAAACAGCTACCGCCCGCAGAAGCTGGTGTTGGCCAATCTCAGGGGGGGGGGCGGCCGCCCCCCCCGCCCATCCACGGGGGGGCCCCTCCCCCCCCCCCCCCCCATGCCCCTCCTGCGAGTCGCTTATGCCTAAAATGCCAATTTAAAAAAAATCTAAAAAACATGAATAGAGATATCTGTAATACCTCCTCTGTACTCGCTCTTACCTCCTACTAGAAAGTATATTCTTACTGCAGAAGGTGTCATCCCCAAGTTAGTGCCTGACATGGTGTAATGGTGTTCTGTGGCATTTTCGTTGTGTTATTTAAACAAAAGAGGGACCATGTCCACAATCATAACATGATCTTTAATGATAAAAGTTGTCCCAAAAGTCCTGCCCAACCAACCTCATTATTCCAAGATGAAGTTATTTTCTCAGCTAGATATGTGCGTGCGTGCGTGTGTGTGCGCGCGCGTGCATGTACATGTGTGTTAAGACCCAGACAAAATACTGGGCACTAAACCAGGAGTACTCAAACTCTGGTACACAGGCCAAATGCAGCCCATGAAGCCATTATACCTGGCCCGTGGGGCTTCCCAGAGGTCTGGAAATCTGGCAACAGGGGAGCAGTGGCCATTAATAAGAGCATCCTCCCCACTGCCAAATTCACAAACCCCAAGCCCCAGTAGGAGCCAGGCCATGTCACATCCCCTTCCCCATAAGGCTGGGCCATGTCACCTTCCTCCGCCATCTAAAGGAACAGGCCACACCCCCTTCCACGGGGCCAGAGTTTAAGGCCCCTTCCCCTCCATGGGGATGGGTTCAGGCTGAGCTGCCCCGCAACGCATCCTCTCTGTGGCTGGACTGTGGCTGTCGCTCTATCCCATCATCTGGTCCACAGTTAGACCAGGCACTGTCCATCTGTCCCTCAGGGGAAAAAGTTTGAACACCACTGCACTAGATCAACGTGTTAAAATAAAGAACTGCTGTTCTTACATCGGTTCAGAAGAACAGCACTCAGCATCATCACAACTAATTACACGCTAGTGCTTCCATTGCACTCCCCAACTGCAGATCTTAAAGTGCTTTACAACAGTGGTTCTCAACCTTTTTTGTATTAGGGCCCATTTGTAAACATCGATGGCCAGTCCCAACCTAGAGCACTCTAGCCCTGCTGGTGCCCCTCACTCCCCACTCAGAGCCCCCTGGCCTTGCTGGTGTCCTCACTCCCAAGCCAGAGTCCCCTGCCTCCCTGGGCCATCCTGCTGCTCATCACTCTAAACCCACAGCCTCTTGCCCACCCCCAGCCCTGCCAAAGGGGGCCCCCAGCTGTCCCTGTCCTGCTCAGGCCAGAGCACAGTGGCTGCAGTGGTTCTGACTCATGTCTGGCCCCGGCACAGGCTGAAGGGAGGAGGAGGGGAGGCCTGTGGCACCCGCCCTGTCAGGGCTGAGGGTCCCACATTGCATCAGGCAGCCTGGTCACAACCCCTCCTGCCCCCTGAGCAGAGTCTCCTGGTTGCCCCACCCTAGCAAGTACCGGCATTGGCCCTGGTGCTGCCAGCCCAGCCACACAGTTCTCCCCTGCCCCCTTCTCCTGACTGCTTTCTGCTCCCAGCCCTGTGACACCTGACTGATATACTGCTCTGCTTTTTGCTTCTTTCCCTGTACTCCATGCCCATTTTGCTGCTTTGCTTTCTGCCCCATCTCCCACCATGCTGCCTGTCCCCTCCATGATCCGAGAGCCACATACGTGCCACTTATGGCACCTACGTGCCACTTATGACAAGTATGCCACAGGTTGGCCATGCCTGACCTAAAAAATGTTTCAGAATGCTTACTAAAGTATTTTGATAATATCAAAACAACCAGAACAGCATGCTCTCTGTATGTTAAGAGAACAGAAAGAAGTTTCCAAGAGGTTTTTGCTTCTTTAGCTAGCACAACATTGCCCCCAACTCAGTTTTGTGCTTAGACACTGTATCAGAGGATACATAAAAGACTGGAGTATGTCAGGACATCTTGATAATAAGGCATAAGAGAGCAAAGCACTCTTTTGACACAAACCGCATATCCTCTCACTAAGAAATGAGAAAACTGCTCCTTCCCCAGGTCTGCCATTATACCATTCGGGCCAACGTAATTCCTCATCAGTCCTGCTCTCTATGTTTCTGAGTATACCCTTGTACCTCATAAAGGTCACTTCCCACCACCCCATTCTCTCTTTTCCATGCCTCTGCTCATTCCAATCTCATAATCACACACCATAAGGTGGCGCTGGTGCTTTTCATGCTCTCCAAATTCTTGCCTAAGTATGTAACAGGATACAGAAGTTTGTCATTCACTTCATCCATATTTCAATGGCTGTTGTTAACGGCTTCAAGCTAGGCTTGTAAGTCTCACCTGAGTTGATGGGAGGATTTTTGATAACATTGGAAACAGCCTTCTGAATTTCAGGAGTCAGACCTGCTCGTTCTAAGTCAACTGGATTGTTAGATATCATTGCCTGGTATAAATGAGTGCCAATCACAGAAAGAGGAAGAGACCTGCTCTCACTTATGCTCCTCTGGGGAGGAAAAAAACCAGAAAAGAAATCTTAGATGGTGAAAGTATGCAAAACAATAACAAAAGAACAAAAGCTTGTATCCTTCACCAACCAAGAACAAGGGCAGGACACAAGCGCTCCAAAGCACTTACCAATGCACTATATGTTTCTGATGTTTCAAACTTTGAATCCAATTTTTAAAAAGCTGTTTCAGCTGAGAATATTAAATCTTACATGTAGTGTGTGCACACTTTCTCACTTTGAATTTATCCTTAATAAGACACCCAAGGGAGAAAGTTCTGCCTGTTCAAAAGTCTAAGATGCATAACCCACTGACCATGATGCTCCTTGATACACAGTACAAAAGAATAGGTGGGTTAGAGTGGGAAGTGACCACCATATCTCCATGGCCCATGCACAAACCCTACACCTCTCCACTCTCCTTTAGAAACTGCCACCACTAACTACTACTCTTTGGTCTACTGCTTGGAAAGGCAAATAAATCCCAGAATATGGCAATCTGTACTATGCAAAGGAAACAATGATTTCACTGTATATGGGCCCAAAGGATTCCATCTTGGGAGAAGCATCTTATGGTAATCTAGCAATTACAACTGTAGAATCAACTCAACTCATCTATAAATGAGGTTTATTTGTTAGAGTCTCTCTATATCTGTCGGTATCAGAACCTTTAAAAGGTTTATAAGTGTTGCAGGTCTCACTGTTTGATTCCCAATATCACTGTACAACATGGGTGGTACTTCCAAAATACTAACAGTAACTAACAAAAGCAGATTCTTCCTTCTTTATTTTGCTATCTTTTAAAATACTAACAATAGGATGGAAGCTTTCCAGATCTTGCTTATCTAAACTAGGACTTTTTTGAAGAATAGATTTAAAATTAATTATTTTTCTTCCCTAAAAGAATTAAACTTTATGTTTCTTTTATTGACTTCCCCCCAGACAATTCATACAAAATGCATGTAATAATCAGGGCTATTTGATACCAGGCATCAAATTACCTAACACTAATTGTACTATTGCTTCTTGTTAATTAGTCCTTGGGTATTTTAATTTTGTGATTATGTGACAAGTTTCACTCCTACACTCTTGGGAGGGGCAAGTCAAACAGTTTCATCTTTGTATCACCAGATCAAAGAGGAATAAAACAAGAAAGTCAAAATGGGAATAAGAAAAATAATTATGAAACACACTTTCAAGGGCACATGGTACCATACATACTTAACACAGTTCATTATGGCTCTCAGCCTAAACAGCAAGTGCAAAACAATAAACAGTTAATTTTTAAAACCTATATCAAGGTCATGTCATGGTTAGGATATATTTTCTTTTCAATTGTAATTACAAAGGATCGACTAAACTCTCAGGCCAGTAGTGAGCTCTAGTAATATACTACATGTTTTGGAAGTCTCTGCAAAAAAACTGTAGAACTGGTTCAGTGCTTTCTCAAAGAGTGTGGTGGACGAGCTACACCAAGCAGGCAAGGTGCCATACATAACCGCATGGGATTGCTTCAGTACAATCAGCTTTAGAAGACAGTTTTGGCCTCCTGCATATTCTAACTTGATTTAACATGATTTGATATTAAAACCAGTTACCAGTACTGCTTGGCCAGCCAGTTCAGACATGCAGCTAAATGGCAGCCAAGGTAGGGCTTGGGTATTCTAACATGAAGATCTACTTGCACTGCAGAGAACGTTTGAAAAACAGTCACTAACAAGTTTGATCCCCCAAAATCTCACAACTCAGCACATATTAAACTTCTGCACACAATCTCTTTAACGCCTCTTTTAAATATATAAGCATGTTCATGTATCCAGGGATGGGAAACTTACCAAAGATAGGTTCTTTTCCTGGAACAGCCTGTACGTTATAAGCTGCGACTGAGGGAGGGGTCGGCACCCAACACCCTTCTGAACGGCTGCTTGCTGCTGTTCTCTAGATTCAGAAGTTGGGAATGTATCTGCCTACAGCAAGGCAAATGAGATATAACAGGAGTTATAACTTGGCAACAGTCAACCAACAAATTGTGTCACCAAGGTAATAGATTTCTAGAACTGGGAATGGAAATGGAATAGCTTATGTCCAAGCACACTTGGGTTTTGCAGTCAGGTGATGCTCTCTACACACAAGCAGGAAACCAACACAGGCTGTGCCTGTAATTCAATCTGTACATGCATACATCCCCTCAAATCTACAAAGCACAAGTGTAGGGTAGCCTGTTTAACAAAACAGAAGGGCCACAAAATAACTGACTTTTATACCCTTTGCTGGTTGGTGCATTTTAATTTAGTAATTCTGTTAAAAACCTTTTCATGCCTAAGTGTAATAATTCAACAAGGCAGACTTTCATATCAGTTTTACCTATGACACCTAAAAATGTAAACTTGAGAAGTTTAAGTGCAAACCTCTTCCCTCAACAAGTGCTATCCTGGAGTGAAATGACTTTTGATCAAGACTACCATCTCCGAGTGACTATTCACAAGCTATGCTAAGAATTCAGTCCTGTGTACTTTGGGTGCAATAACGATAGGGTAGCGTAAAAAAGCCTGAAGAATGGAATCTGAAAGTAACGGGTTGGGTTGGACAGACCTTAACAGTTCCTCCGAGTCTTACCTGCAAATTATTTGCCTGACAAAACGCCTTGATTTCATTCAGGAGAGGTACCAACATGACAGATTTAGCTTCAGATACACCATCAATTCTCTTCACATTTTCAATAGTTGTAGGCCTGTTTCAGGATAAAAAAAAATTAGCAGAAAACTGATAGGCTCTTCTGAATATAGGACTGTCTGTGAAAGAAAACTGTCATCCACTTTAACCACACATAACACTAACAAAGATGATTACTCTGCCATCAGTACACTATATTTTAGTCGTATTATTATTTTAAATAACATAAAACAACTAGTGGATGAACTGCGTGTTTTTGCTATTGTTTTTTGTTTTTTTTGGCAAATACATTGATTTGGCACTACCTAGCCTTTAACACTAGTTTTGTTAATCCTTTTGTTAACCCTATTGAGTTTTGTAGTACAGGCAGTCCTCGACTTACGGCGTTTTGACTTATGGCAATTCGCACTTGCAGTGCTCCGCCATTTACACCCATGTTATTACTTACGGTGCTGGATCCTCACACTTAGGGCACTACAGGGAAATTTACAATGAGAAGAAAAGGGCAGCAAAACAAACATCCCTGGATCAGTTTCTCAAAAAGCCATCAAGTGGCCCTAAGTCTCCACAAAATCTCCCCAAAGAAGCGCTTCTGAATTCCATGACCCTGATGAAGGTGTTGCTTCAAACTTCTGATTAAATAAAATGTTATGTGATTAGTTACTGTATTGCCCTGTTTAATTGATTTATATACAGTACAATTTAGAAAGCTTTATACTGTACAGTGTATATCATTTATAGTTGATTAAATAGTTGATTTAAATATGGTGTTTATGGTCATTTCTATAAAAAGTTGGGAATCAGGCCCTTGGTCAGGAATGTAACTCCCTATTATAACGTTGTTTCTATGGGAAAATCAGATTCGACTTATATCGCTTCAACTTACAGTGCCTTTTCCAGGAATGTAACCCACCATAAGTGCAAGAACTGCCTGTAGTAACGAATGGCTGTAATACATGACTGCACATGAATATTTCTCCCAACTTGTTAAATACTTTGTCTTGGCTAGATTTCACTAACTTCATGCCACACTGGGTCAGACCAATGGTCTACCTAACCCATTATCCTGTCTCCAACAGTGGCAGGGGTGGATGTTATAGAGCAAGGGTGGGCAATTATTTGGGCTAGTGGATCACTTAAGGAGCTCTGGAGTTCTGGTGAGTTGCTGAGGGCTGGACGGGGTGGGGGGGGCAGGGAGATGCCAACTGATCCTATCCGGCCCATGGCTGGCACAGACTCACCTTCTAGTGGTGCTGCAGTGGCAGCAGCTCATTGAGACAGGTGGGCAGGCAGGATGCCTACTCAGCACACTGCATTGCACCTGTCCCACATTTGCCTGGCAGCCACAGTGCCAGGACTGCACAGCACCAATAGGAAGCCAGGCTGGGAGAGAGTAATCTGCCTGGCCCAGCTCTCGCTGAGAGAGCGCGGAGCGATGCAGGGTATAGCCCTCCCTCCTCAGGCTCTTGGCAGTGGCCAACAGGCTGGATAAGATCAGTTGGAGGGCCAGCATGGCCCACAGGCTGAATTTTGCCCACCCCTGCTATAGGAGGGAAAGCACTGGACCAGATATATCTAGAGTGATCACTCCCTTCCCTCATTTCCACCATTATTGGTTTAGAGATGCCAGAGGAAACATTGCTAGGCAATATGTTCAATAACCATTATTAGACCCATCATCAATGAACTTATCCAGTCCCTTCTTTAACTGGTTATGCTATCTGCCTCCACCACCTCCTGTGGCAATGAATTCCACAAGTTAACTATATGTTATGTAAAAAGTACTTTCTCTTTGTTAGATTTAAAACTGTCTCCTGTTAATTTCAGTGGGGGCCCCCTAGTTCTACTATTCTGGGACTTGATGAACAACAGTTCTCTGTTCACTTGGTCCAAACCCTTCGTGATTTTATAGATCTCTATGCTATCAAATCTCCCCTCAGCCTTCTCCTTTCCAAGTTGAAGAGTCCTAGCCTCTTTAGCTCTCCTGATATGGCAACTGCTCCATGTTCCTGATCATCTTGGTTGCCATTCCCCATACTTTTTCTTATTCTACTACAGCCTTTTTTGAGATGTGGGGACAAAAATTGCACACAATATTCAAGATGTAGGTACACCATGGATTTGTATAATGGTATGATCTTTTCCATTTTGTTTTCAATTCCCTTCTTAATAATGTTCAACATTTTATTGGATTTTTTGGTTGCTGTTGCACATTGAGCTGTCTCTTTAAAACTTTTTAAACTGTCTACAATGACTCCAAGGTCTCTTTCCTGAGTTGTGACACCCATCTCAGAACCTAATAAGGAGGTCATAGAATACCTTTAGGTGTACTTTGAAAAGTAAAGGCTTTACCTGATCTTGGCCATGTCCACTAATATTTTATTTGTTGCCAGCACAGCTGGAGGAATGAATTTCTCATTGGCTAACTTTTGTCTGGTTGCCAATAGCTTGCTGTAGAGAATAGTCTGTGAAGAAGAAAAGCAGACTATGAATACATCCGAAACTATTTTAAAGAACACATTAGGTTAGGTATCACAACTGATTAAAAGGAGAAAGCCAGAAACCACTTAAAATAAAGTACAAAGGCAACACTTCAGGACACTATAATCTCCCAAGCAGGATTCCAGTTCAAGGCAATTTCTTAAGAGTAAAAGCATAAAAGTTATAAAATGTAGGCCCCAACACATGTTGTTAAAATAGCACTATGGAATCTGATCCCTGATCCCAATAGCTGTGCCTCCTACCATGGCAGAGGATTTTTGGTCTCAGCCCTGATATTACACTGGAACAAGTTAAAGACTGGTACAGTCCCAGGACAGGACCAACAATCAGCTGCGCCAGTCCCAGAGCCCCATACACCAAAATGTCTAAAAAACTTAATGTGCAGTGCAGCGGCATGCACATATTTTTAAGGTCACAGCATGTCAGGTCCCTGAAGTCCAGGAGAAGTTCCTCAATCCTTGGGTCCCCATGTACCGAAAATGTCAGAAAACCATGTGTGCAGCCAAACTGCACATGTAGTTTTTAAAAGTCCCAGAGCACAGGGATCACAGAATCAGGGAACTTCTCTCCAATCCCAGAGTCTTTGTGGCTGGAACATTTCAAGTGCCTTGCTCTTGACTCAAGGAAGTCAACCTGCTAGGCTGTGGCAAGCCCTGCAGCCCCCTAAAACCTGGCACTCTGGCCCATCTGGTGAGCTCCCCTTGACTTGACACCCTAAAAATAACAGGATGCAGCTCCATGCATGGCTGCCAGCATGCTGATGCAGGGAAGTGTCAACCAAGCCCTGCCATGCACCCTGCATCAGGCTGTAGGGCAGGGACCATGTCACAAATTCAATTCATACAGTGATGGAAACCAGCCACAAAAATATCCCATGCATTTTGTGGAATAATTTTGTGGTTGATTTCCCATTTTGTCACATTAATTGCATGAATGCACAACTGAGTTACTATTTAAGATGCAATTAACAGGTTAATTGTGTCTTAAGTGGAATGTCTGCCAGGGGCCTCATCTTAACAGCTCTTCCTCTGGTTGTTTGGAGGGGAACAGGACTAGTTTCTAGGATTGTGTTAGATGTATAGTTTAAATGGATTTCTTGAAAAAAATCAGTTGAAGCCTCTAGTTACTTACATGCAGTTCCTTCTCTTTGGCTGAAACAGCAGTTCCCAGGGTATCTGGTGACTGTACCACAATACTATTATATTAAAAAAACAAAACCCAAAACAAACATGTTATTATTTTTTCCTATTAGCCCAGTGTATTCATTCATTCTGCGTAAAGATGTGGGAGGCAGCAACCTTTATGTTAAACAAAACTCACCTGCTCCCTGAAAAACATAATATAAGTCCAGCACAATGGTATGGCGCCCACGAGTACTGGAAATTACAAAACAGGAGAAACAACTTCAAGAACCATGTGGAGAAACTTGAAAGAGTCCGGAGAAGAGCCACTCGTATGATTAAAGGCCTGAAGAGCAAGCCCTATGAGGAAAGGCTGACATACATGGGACTGTTTAGCCTAGAAAAGAGAAGACTTTGGGGGGATTGGGTGGTAGCTTACAAATATATCGGGGGGGGAGCATCAGGGGCTAGGTGAACAACTATTCACCAAAGAGCCCCAGGGGAAAGCTAGGAACAACAGTCAAACTCCTAGAACAAGGTTTCAGACTGGATATAAGGAAAAACTTCATGGTTCATGTGACCAGACTCTGGAATAGACTCCCAGTAGGGGTGATACAGGCACCTACCCAGGAGATCTTCAAAAGAAGACTAGACACACACGTTGCTGGGCTTATTTGACCCCAGCAGTCTTTCCTGCCTAAAGCAGGGGGGCTGGACCTGATGATCTCACAAGGTCCCTTCCACCCCTAAACTTCTATGAATCTGTGAATACTCACAGAAGTATTCATTTTGGGAAGGACATTTTCTCCTGGTTCACTGGAATGCAGCACTGCCCAGAATTGATACCTCCGTGTCTTTATAAATCAGATGCTGTCCTTGGAACTGTTATGATGCCATGGTATGGTGCAGAGGTGACTGATCTGTGGCATGAGTAGGGATCTGCCTAAGTCATGGCGAGCTAAATACATTTTTGTGGGCTACGTAGCACATATTCACTAATTTCGCAACTTTTTTGCTGTGACCCCACCCCTCACCACTGATTGGCTGAAGGGCCTCAATGGCCTTGCCCTTCCTCGCCCTCATCTTAACAGCTCTTCCTCTGGTTGTTTGGAGGGGAACAGGACTAGTTTCTAGGATTGTGTTAGATGTATAGTTTAAATGGATTTCTTGAAAAAAATCAGTTGAAGCCTCTAGTTACTTACATGCAGTTCCTTCTCTTTGGCTGAAACAGCAGTTCCCAGGGTATCTGGTGACTGTACCACAATACTATTATATTAAAAAAACAAAACCCAAAACAAACATGTTATTATTTTTTCCTATTAGCCCAGTGTATTCATTCATTCTGCGTAAAGATGTGGGAGGCAGCAACCTTTATGTTAAACAAAACTCACCTGCTCCCTGAAAAACATAATATAAGTCCAGCACAATGGTATGGCGCCCACGAGTACTGGAAATTACAAAACAGGAGAAACAACTTCAAGAACCATGTGGAGAAACTTGAAAGAGTCCGGAGAAGAGCCACTCGTATGATTAAAGGCCTGAAGAGCAAGCCCTATGAGGAAAGGCTGACATACATGGGACTGTTTAGCCTAGAAAAGAGAAGACTTTGGGGGGATTGGGTGGTAGCTTACAAATATATCGGGGGGGGAGCATCAGGGGCTAGGTGAACAACTATTCACCAAAGAGCCCCAGGGGAAAGCTAGGAACAACAGTCAAACTCCTAGAACAAGGTTTCAGACTGGATATAAGGAAAAACTTCATGGTTCATGTGACCAGACTCTGGAATAGACTCCCAGTAGGGGTGATACAGGCACCTACCCAGGAGATCTTCAAAAGAAGACTAGACACACACGTTGCTGGGCTTATTTGACCCCAGCAGTCTTTCCTGCCTAAAGCAGGGGGGCTGGACCTGATGATCTCACAAGGTCCCTTCCACCCCTAAACTTCTATGAATCTGTGAATACTCACAGAAGTATTCATTTTGGGAAGGACATTTTCTCCTGGTTCACTGGAATGCAGCACTGCCCAGAATTGATACCTCCGTGTCTTTATAAATCAGATGCTGTCCTTGGAACTGTTATGATGCCATGGTATGGTGCAGAGGTGACTGATCTGTGGCATGAGTAGGGATCTGCCTAAGTCATGGCGAGCTAAATACATTTTTGTGGGCTACGTAGCACATATTCACTAATTTCGCAACTTTTTTGCTGTGACCCCACCCCTCACCACTGATTGGCTGAAGGGCCTCAATGGCCTTGCCCTTCCTCGCTACTGATTGGCCAAGAGGGCTGTCCATCATGCGCTCACGCCCCTAGCCTCTGACTGGCCGATCTTGCCTGCTCCCCTTTGTACCAGTGGCTCCTCCCACACCCTGGCAGCCTGTGAAGCTGGGTCACAGCAGCTATGAGGACTGCTGGCTCCCACTGGGGAGATGGCATTTTATTTTAATAAGGTGGGGCTGGGGGTGTATTTCACTGATAATGCCTGATTTCTCAGTTTCCATGAAATCCGCAAAATCACAAATTAAGGAGGTTCCTACGCATGAGTACCACAAGTGACATGGGCAGCCTCTGTGTGGCACATGGCAGAACAGGGAGAGGACAGACAGCACAGCAGCAGGTAGGGCAGAAAGTAGAGGAAGAGATCAGGCAGGGAGCAGAGGGCAGAAAGCAGGTCAGGAGTTCAGGCAGGGAGCAAAAAACAGAGCAGCAGAAGAGACGGATTAAGAGGATCAGAGTGGTACTTGGGAAGGTTGGACAGCTAATTTGTGGCATGCCAGCCAAAATGGTTGGTCCCCACTGCTGTGAATCATGCCCTGTCTGCTGACAGGGGAGGTCCTGAAGATGAAACTAGTTAGTATTCCTCTTTGCCTGATCCCCCACATGCTGCACTACACATCAGGAATGTAGTATAAAATCCAAGCAGTCAGGAAGACTAGAAGACATGTGGGAACCAGCACAGACCTTTCTGACCCAAACTACACTTAGTACATACTACTTATACATATAATTATATTTATTATTTATTCCATACATAAGAATAAGATAGAATAATTATAATATATACACTATGCTATAAAAGGTGTTAGAGATGCACTGATACATCAGGCCCATATCAGATTGGCACCGATATACAGGAAAATTGACAGTATCAGCAATCAGCTTTTTTTGGCTGATGTGGCCGATAATGTCACTGATAAAAGGCACCCATGCATGAGTGAAGCCACAGCACACAGGCAGCCAGGACCACAGCCTGGCAGCTTCCGGCTGGTAAGTCTGTTGTGGGGGAAGGGAAGACACGTGAGGGGAGGCAAATTGAGGCCCCAGCAGTGAGGGAGGGAGTGGGGCTCTTCCGGGGGTGCAAGGAGGGGTGGCAGCTCCCACCACTGTGCACACCCCAGGGAGGGCATGGGGGGGGGTGTGCCCCTGGATCTGCGTGCGGGGCGAGGGTGGGCTGCCACTGTGGGTTGAGGCCGGGCCATGCCAGGATCTTCCCAGCAGGGGAGCTGAGCTGGACTGCGTTTGGGGTGATCAGTGGTGGTGCTGGGAGGGGGGCTATGACAAATTTTGGGGTGACTGCAGCACCCCTCCCAATGCCACCACCACCCACCCTGAGCGCAGTCTGGCCCAGACTCCCCCCCGCCAAGAAGAGCCCGGCACAGCCCTGGCCCCAGCCTGCAGCTGGAGCCCGCCCTCACCCCACACACAGATCTGGGAGCACACGCCCCCCATGCCCTCCTGGGGTGCATGCAGTGGTGAGAGCTGCCCCTCCCCCCCCCACACACACATCCCAGATTAGATGCTCACAGCTCTATCCCAAGCCCTGCCCCAGCTGGGCAGTGCCTAACCCTGCTGCAGCCCCACTCCCTCCCTCACCGCAAAGGCCTCAATCTGCCCTCCCCCATGCCCCTTTCCTCCCCCACCCCTTCCCCCACAACAGACTTACCAGTTGGATGCTGTTCTCCAAGATGCTGGGCCACATATTGGCAATCGGATCAGTATTGGTCGATATGGCTCCTTAAAAATTGGCCATCGGTATTGACCCCCAAAAAACTGCCATTGTTGCACCCCTAGAAAGGTATACTTATACTATACACACACGCGCATGCACACACACACTATACTTATGAAAGACCATCATCTAGATGCTTTCCCAGATCTCCTCTTTTCTACACCAGGATCACATTTGCATTAGAGAAAGAGAGACTGGTTTATAAATATGTTTTCTTTCAAAGCCCAAATACACTCATATCACTGTGCTGTCCTGAATAGAAAGGGAAAACCATTTAAATAAAAAAAAGCTTAATAAAAATCATGCTCTTTTAGGAGAGTCTACTCTATGGCATGGATGTCTAATTCCACCTCAATCTGTTGTGGCCTGGAAAACTGGATTAGCATGGGGATGCCATTTGGAGTTATCAGTGTTGTTGCTGTTGTCTTTGTCGGGTGTTACTGATGTGTTGTCAGGGTGTGAAGTCTCAGGAACTGTGGTGTCAACAAGTCACAGCCAGGAGATCCCAACGCTAATCTTGTCTTAAAGAATGACCACAGGCTCAGTTCAGTGGCAAAGATTCACCCAGGTTTATTGTCTATAAGCACAGCCCTAACACATTTTGGCCTAACAAGCACATCAGACCAGGAGCTAAGGCATTTGTACCTGTGACAAGATAGTCAACAAAACACCATTCAGGCTCCCACAGGCCGCTATAAAGTTTCCCTGCTTTCCAATTCTCTTTTTATACAATGATCAGAACAAATAGGTTTCAGATAAGATGTCTGTGTGTATGCCATATACAAACAATTGGGACCAGTATTGTATTCATAAAAAAGTAGGGCTGGAAGGGACTCCAAGAGGTCATCCAGTCCAACCCCCTGCCTGAGGCAGGATCATCTCTGTCTAAATCAGATTCTAATCTCTACATAAGACTACCATCAACCTTGACACAACCCAGACCTAGTACCCTAACCTGCCACAAGTAAAGCGGCGGAACCATGGCAGCTAATGTCCTGTGTCTATGAAATGTTGTCAGTTTATGTTCAAGCAATCCCAGGTAGAGGGCCACACCCCCACACTACAGAGAAAGGTTAACCCCCCCCCAATCTGTACCAGTATGCTCATGAGGTAAAATTCCTTCCTGACCCTCAAGTGTGGTGATTGGTCTGACCCTGAGTGGAGGAGCAAGACCCTCTAGCCAGGAACCTCCAGCTTTGGTCCCAGCAAGGCATTGGCGCACTGCGATCAAAGTTCTAGCCTTGGCATTTCTGTATTTTGCATTTCATCTTTATGTTGAACGTCTTAAACTGTCCTGTACCATGGGCTTGTTTCATATTTTGACTTGGGTGTTTCCGTTCCAGCTTTATCATTCTGGTACTGGCCTAGCCTACCTTGTACCATCATCTCTCATTCCCACCTTTTGGCAGGAGTGCACATCTGGCCCACATGCCAAGTTTTGTGTACGTGAGGAGTTCATGCATCAGTCAGGTTTCTCTAGTGAGGCCTACTCTTGGCCAATGCTCTGGCCAAGACTTTGTGTGAGCAGCATATATTGAGCAATACTCTAGCAAAGCCTACAGGATAGTTATCCTTGTACATCTATAGCACTATAACTGTAAGCATAGGTTTATGGTAGCAAATTCCCCTGCATAGACAAGCCCTAATTCCCTATTCTTTAAAAAATATTTTTGTGTCCTCTTTGAGATAAAAGGCAAAACTGATTTCACTTCACTTGTATCTTCTCCAGACAGGCAAAAAAAAGTGAAAAAATGCAACCTATATTCCTCTCAACCACTGTATGAAATATAAAATCAAATTTCTTCTGACTCTGGTAAACAGCTTCTCTTTTTCCTAAAAACACATTATGAAAGTGACAGGTACAAACAATTCTTATATCTTATCCTGACCCAGCAAGAAATGAATCACATTTTAAGTTGTCAAAAAGAGCCCCTAAGTAAAAGTGAGGTCAATAGCAAAGCAACCTGGAATAAAAAAAGCTATTATATATTGCTTTTAGTTAATATTTGTTGTTTACTTCCCCTGATTGTGAATTTAAAATACTACTAGTGAAAATTTATTTTTGCTTTAAGCAGTAAATGATAAATAAATTTATTTGTAAATATGCAAACAAATAAGTTTTCATAGGTTTGAATTTGTGAATTTTGTTATTCAGAAAACAAAGCATAAGAAATTACATGTATTACATCTTATTTTAATACAAAAATAAATATTCCATTCTTGTTAATCAGAAATAGATGTACCTTAAGGTCACTTGAAAAAAAAATGTAGTATATGTCTAAGAGCGATATATAATAGCCTCTTATCTTTACTCCCCTTCGCAGCCTAAACTGACTTGTAATTTGTGACATTTTATCATGTAATGCAAGGCAAAGTTGCTTGATTTACTCATCAGTTAAGTGCAACAGAAATTAATCTGCTCTTTTATTGTAGAGTTTTAATGATAGACTAAAGTATAACAGGCTTTTTAAATATTAAAGGTGAGTACATAGCTCATATTGACAGATTGGTACCTGATTACTGCATATTCAACCCAAATGTGGTTGGAATTTGCAGTGTTTATTTTTAGACACTGATCTAGATAGAGACTGACAAGAAAGATTACTTTTACACCGTAAACATGTTTACTTCCTGGCCCCTGCTCCCTCCCCCTAACAGGTGCTTTAAAAATACTAGCTATACAATAGATAAAATAAGGTACAAATAAAGAAATAGATACCAATATAAATAATTCTGGATACTGTACCTGTTATTTGAGTCACTACTTCTTGCAGAAATTTTACTGACTTCTTTATGTGAAAACATTTCATGCAGTTGTGACTGTTTTAAAAATACAAGAACACCAGGACAGAACATCAGATACGATATCCAGTTTCCCCAATACAAATACTAACAGTAAAACATCATTTAATATTTTACATACCAATTTGATTGCAAGAAAGAAGAAAGGGTTCTAACACAGAGAAAAAAGTGCATGTGAACTTGTTTCTCATTAAAAAGTCTACAGCACAATAGACAATTCTTCCTTCCTGCAGCAATCTCTCTAGCCTATTACCATAAACTGTACATGAATAAAAAGAGACAGCAGTAGATACAATAATTTTAACTAGAAAATAAGTCTAAAGTTTAACTTCAATTTCGCATAAGTGGAATTTATAATGAACAGTAGTTACTAGAACCAGTGAGCAAATATTTTATTTAAACAAAAATCACTATTAGTAAAATGTATCTTATGTTGAAAACAAACTGAGAAAAGCAAAGAAAAAAGAAGTTACCATATGGACAGGTGTACCATATGGACTTAGTCTTCCTCTTACTTCTGACATACTTGTAGAATGCTTTTTATTTCCTTTTGCATCTGTTGCTAGCTGTATTTCAGTTCATCTCTTGCCTTACTAGACTTTCTCCCTGCATGCCAAGTCCTGATGGAATGCACTTAAAGAGTGGAAGGAGAGAATGCCTTTCCAGTATATGAGAGAGACCTATATAACCAGAAGCCATTGGGAGGAAACAGCTGACTTTGAATATTTCAGCTGCGACCAAAAATAAGAGCATAGGAACCTTCTGAAGCAAGGGTGTCAAACATACAGCTCGAGGAGCCCTATCATTTGGCTCATGGTGCTCCCCATGAGTCTTGGGCTGGAGCCATATGCTACCTATACGTATGGTATACACTGGATCAGACCCATGCACTGCACATGGGGCAGCACATGCTGCATGCAGTACCTTTGCTGGACCAGCCCTATATATTGTATCTGGCATGTGTGGCCAAGTTTGTGGGCCTGATCTGGCATGTGGACCAGCCCCACATTGCTCATCCAACCTGTACAATGGCCCCACACTACTCATCCAGCCCAGGGGCCTAATGGCCACCCTTATTCTAAATGGCTTGGTCCTGCACAGATAATAGATCTCTTTACATCCAGACTACAAAGGGGCCTTAAATCATGAATCATGCAACTTTCACCAAAACACTCAGTAAAAGACTGGTGATGAAATCTACTGACTAATGTGGAAGTCC
>NW_005842689.1:716581-725048 GCF_000455745.1 Alligator sinensis | reverse complement strand
CAGCAGGAAACTGGAGTGAGTACAATGGATCATTTGTTTCAGAAAAAGGTCATATATGGAAGATATGCCATTAGGCTTAAGACCCCAGTAATTCATGTAGTAGCACTGATAATACTCTTATGCCACAATGATGGAATAAGTAGAAAAATGTCTTATTTTAACACAATTTTACATGACTGGAATACTTCAGTCAGTAATGTGTCAATGATTTTGCTCATCACACACCTGACAACTATTGTACATATTATTTATATATCCTGCAAGTTGCTTCACTGTGCATCTTAAGTCTTTAAATATCTAGAGACTTTAGAGTCAAGCAAAAGGAGCTCTCAGTCCATTACTAAGCAAAGAACCAGTCTATAACACAACATTTTTCTGTAACAAACCTTTGTCACCAGGGTCTTCATTAACTTTGTGTTTGATGAATGCTCCCCAGAAACCAATGGCATTTGTCTGGTACTGTAAGAAAATGGACTCAATCTTATTCAAAGCACAAATAAATCACTCTTAATAGTAGGCTGTCAATGCAAAATAAAAGCAGAATTGATACATGTCTAAAAATTAACATTTCCAGAGCATTTTCTTCTGCTAAATCTGGAATTACGATAGTTTTAGGGGGGAAAAAAGAGGAATAACAAGTATACTCCACTTCTATGTATATTGGATAAGTGCATAACTTGTCTAACTGCGTCTGAATGAATTCAAGTCGGCACAGCCAAATGAACTTCATCTCAGGGTCCTGAAGCAACTGGCAGAGGAGATCTTGGAGCCCATGGCAATGATTTTCATGAAGCTGCAGGAAATGGGCCAGGTATCAGAGGACTGGAAAAGGATCAATGTAGTGCCCTACTTTAAAAAAAGGAGAATCTGGGGAATTACAGACAAATTAGCCTCACCTTAATACCTGGGAAGGTACTGAAGCATATCCTAAGGAAGGCCATTTACAAGCATCTAGAGAAGGAAAGGCTGTTCAAAAGCACCCAGCATGGATTTGTGAAAAACAAATTGAGTCAAACAAATGTGATCACCTTCTCTGAGAAAGTAACTACTTGGGTGGATGAAGGGAATGCTGTGGATATACTGTATCTGGACTTTAGCAACAGTTTTGACAAGATCCCGCACAACCTTCTCAGACAAATAGGAGAAATGTGGGCTGGGCAAAACTACTATAAGGTGGACAGGTAACAGGCTCAACAGGCAGGTGGTGCTGCACATAGTCCCAGGCAGTCTGAAAACCAGCTCCCACAGATAAGTGTGGGGGGAGAGGGAACTGAGGCCCCCATAGGGAGGGAGGGAGTTGGGCAGGGCAGGGGCTGGGGTTCTGCCCAGCCATGCAATGCCCGGGACATGGAGCCCAGGGCTGCAATGCACAACTGCCAGGTCCCAGCAGGGAGAGGGATACAGCCATGGATAGCTCATCCAGGGGGTGGGGCCAGCTCCCCACTGCTGCATGCACACCCAGGGGGCAGGGGGAACCTGTGCCCCCCCAGATCTGTGAGTGAGGCAGGGGCAGGGCAGACTCCCCACTGTGGGCTCACGCAGTGGGTGCTGCTTCCCACCCCTGTGCACACTCCCAGGGAGCAGGGCAGACCCATGCTCCCCAGATCTGTGCGTGACGCAAACGCAGGCACATCCTGCCTGCTTCAGGCTTGGGCTTCCGCCCTGCTGCCCTCCCCTGGGGCCTCCACAGTGCAGTGGGTGCAACCTAGCGCTGCAAAGAATAGCAGGGCCATGCAGGAAAGCTGCTTGGTGCTGCGAGCTCCGCACTGCCCTGGCAACATGTCCCTTAAGTACAACCCTATGCTGCCATCCCAACTGGAGCCACACCTGCAGAGGACACATCGCTAAGGCAGTGCAGAGCTCACAGTGGTAAGCAGCTTTCCTGTGAAGCCCTGCCCGCTGCTCTTTGCAGTGCCAGGTTGTATATGTCAGGCTGCAGAGGTCCTGGGGGAGGCAGCAGGGCAGGAGCCCGCAGTGGGCAGCACATGGCCCCCGCCCTGCGCACAGATCTGGGGGGGGATGGATCCCCCTGCCCCCTGGGAGTGCACACCACTGTGGGGATCTGCCCCCCCTCTCCTCACCTGAGTCGGCAGCAGGCAGGCAGCAGGTGGGGAGCTGGGCTCCACTCCACTGCAGCAGCCGCCGCCTCCTGCCAGGGGCCTGGGTCCCTGGCCCCATAGCCCTGGAAGCCGGGGACCCCTCTGGCAGGGCTGAGGGAGCAGGACCTGTGTGTGGTGGGTGAGGGGCACCAACAGGGCCAGGGGGGCTGTGGGGGGCCTTTCATTTTAATCATGGATTTAGGATTTTTTAACAGAGAATTTCTGATTTTTTTTTTATTTTTTTTTTATCAGGGAAAACCAGGGTCCCTGGTAATTAGAGAGTCACTGGCTATTATCTTTGAAAACTCATGGAGGTCCTGGGCTGATTGGAAAAGGGCAAATATAGTGCCCTTTAAGGAAAGAAAGAAAAACCAATCAGTCTGGTCTTAATCGTTGGAAAGTTCATAGAGCAGATCAAGGCATCCACATATAAGCATGGGGAGAAGAACAGATGATCAGGAACAGTCAAAGTGAACTTATCCTGAGCTCCTGATCTGCTTTGGTGACAAGGTGACAGGCTCTATGCATTGAAGGAGGAGGAGCAATAGATGTGATATGCCTCAATTTTGGCAAGACCTTTGACACCATCTCCCAGGTCATTCCCACCTTGGCAAGCCAAGGAATTACAACCGCTGTTGGCGGTTTTCAGATAACTGGAAATTTTACATAACCAGCAATCCCCTTACCCCAGGGATGCCGGATAACAGAGATTTTACTGTATATACACCTATAGTTACCTTGGGAAATGAAGTTTCTTAAGATATAGTTCTTCACTAGGCTGTAACAGAAGGCTTTGATGCAATCCAGTTTTACTTTTATGTAGCCAGTTTCTACCCTGTGAAAGAAACACAACATTTTTAAAGTTTTGACTGTTAAAAGAAACCTCTGGCCTTAAGATTTTACAGTGAGGATTACCTTCTGAGTAAGCACACACATGGTTGCAAATTTGTTTCGACCGGAAACTTCTTTAAGGAATCCCTCACTGATAAGCTCTCGTCCTAATGCCTTCCACCAATTCTCTGGCCAGTCCTTCCCACAACCAAAAAGTGTGTGAGCTCGGTATTTATCTGGGAGACGCTGAGAATTCTGAAATCATTAAAACAAATTTGAGTCAGACTGCTGTATTCCTTGCACAAAAAAACAAAACAAAAACCACCAAGTAACTAGTAAAGCAAAAAAAGAATTGTGAAGTTCTGTATAAAGAAAAACTATCACCACAATAAAAAGGAACAAAAAGCTAGGAAGGCTGCCAGCACCAGAAATATGGTGTGACCTCTCCAAATATGACAACATCCATGTTTCCCTTAAGATCCAGTTAAAAAATAAATAAATAAATAAATAAATAAATAAATAAAAGACTGAAATCCTCCTCTGTCCATACGATGTGAGCCATGGCAGTATGCCTCACATTTGTTACTTGAAGAGTACTTTTGTCTGTGCCTATTCATTCAATTTCTGGGCTTTCTGACAAGATTGTCAAAGGACGAGGGCCACAATTTACCACAGGCCCCAGGACCCAGGATAGGAGTGCATACAAAATTCCCAGAAGTCAAGAGATTAACAAAGGTGCCATTTCTGCTACTGGCTGACCTGGCTTAATCTCAGTTGATAAATTTGGGAGTAACATTCTTTGCTAGAATTAGGGCACTGCACCATGTCCATCAATTACCTTAATCTGTATGCAGTTCTACACTGTAAGAAGTCCTTGTACACCAAGTACTTAAAACAAAAGAGTCAAATGAACTTTAAAAAAAAAATTAGGAGTCCAGAAATAAAAATTCCAGGAGTCCTACTCAAACTACAAGATGAAAAGCAAAGGACTGCTAAAGGTTTTCCAGGGACCAACTAACTCCAGAGAAGTGCTGGATCTTAATCCACCCTATCCCAACCAGAGGAGAGTCCCACTGGGTCTTAATGTAGGAACTGTTGGCTAAATGGCTTCATGTAAAAGTAGGGGGCTGGACTTAATAGACTAGGAGGTTCCTCTTCCAGTCCACGTTTCTAATTAACAACGAGTAGACATCCCCCAGGAAGCAGACTCCTAGAATGGAACTCTGCACTGCTCTCCTCATCTGCTTCTTTCCAAAATTTAACATTTATATTTCAAACACACTAGAACAGCAGCAAAAATGAACTACTAGTTTGGTGACTGTCCTTCCCAAATTATATGGGTCACAGAAAAGAAGTTCATTCTCTTGCCCATGGCAATCTCTGCCCCCACCCCAAGCTCCAGGTAGAATTTACAGGAGCTATCCACTACCTCCAACACAAACAAGGAGAAGGCAGATTTTCAGTGTAAACCTGCAAAGCTTCTAGGCCAGGGGTGAGCAAAATGGTGGATCCGGCCAGCGGCCGGACTCCATTTCCCAGCAGCTCCCGCCTATGTCGCTGCAGCCAGTTTCCATGGAGACCCCAGTAGCAGCAGCACCCTGACAGTGTGGGGAGGGGGTTTCCATGGAGACTGGCCTGAGCAGCACTGGCAGAGGGCAAAGCTGGGCAGGCTGCTACTCTGCAGCTAGGGCTGGGATCTTGCAGTGGTGACAGCATGGTCCAGAGCTGGGGCAGAACCACAATCTGCTGCCTGCACACCACACCGCATCCCTGCCTTACGTGCCCAGGCAGCAGATCGCAGGTCTACCCGGCTCGCTGTCTTGACCACGCTGTCACCACCACAAGATCCTAGCCCTGGAGCAGCTCCCCACCCAGCTGCATGCCCTGTCGGCCAGTCTCCATGGAAACCCAGGCTCCCCCTTGTCACAGCACCCCCACTCCTGGGGTCCTCATGTAAATCAGCTGCAGTGACGCAGGCAGGGGCTGCTGGGAAACAGAGTCCACCACAGGCCCAATCCAGCCTTCGGGCTGGACTTTGCCCACCTCTGTTCTAGGCACTAGAAACAGCAGTCACACAGGAGTTTATCAGATGCAAATGCCATGGAGGTCTTTAGGAAGGGTGGACTAAAGCTGGAGGACAATGTTAGGGTTAGCATGACGATGCCTTCCCCGTGCTCCCCATCCCTCCGTAGGACTTTCCACAATAACTTTGAAATCTACATAGATTTTTTTTTTTTTAATTCCATGCTCTCCATGAAAGCTGGGAGTTAAAGAGACTCTCCCCTCTAGTTCCTACCCATCTGGGGCTACCCCACTCCTCCCTTGGAAATAGATTAAAGAATATATATATTTAAAAAAAACCCAAACAAAAACAAATCATACTGGAAATCTAGCAACATATTCTTGTTGCATATCGGCAAAAATTTAAATCATGCAAGATAAGTTTGAATTTAGAAGCTGGTACAAAAGTGTGATTATTATTATTTAGTGTTAACGGGGAGAACTCCATTTATAAGCCATACAGCATTCTTTCTAAAAGAAAGTTTAAAAACCAAGAGGTTTCCACTCTGCAAGTAGTGTTTATTTAACCTATTCTTAAAAACTTCCAAGGATGGAGATTCCACCACCTCTTGAGGTTATTTGTTCCAATGCTTAACCAACCCTCATAGGGAGACAGTTCTTCACAATAGCCAACGTAAATCTCCCCTGCTGCAATTTAAGACCATTACTTCTGTCCTCCGCAGTCACCTTTTAACATCGTAGTCTCCAAAGCCACCCTCTTCAGATATTTGAAAACTATCATCAAATATCCCTATTTTTTTTCTTCTCCAGACTAAATAATCCTAGTTCTTTCAGTCTTTCCTTGTAAATAATCATTTTTGTTATTCACTGATGAAAACTTTCTAATTTGTCTATGTCTTTCTTGAAGTGCAGTGCCCAAAAATAGCAACAGTATTCTAGGTGAGGTTTCACCAGTGCTGAATACAGGGAAAGAATCGTTTGTCTTGACTTGCAAGCAATGCTCCTATTAAGTAGAGTCTAGTATGCTATTGGCTTGTTTGGTAAAAAGGGCACACAGCTGAATCATATTCAGTTTTAGGTACATTATAACCTCTCATCCTTTTCTGCAGTACTGCAACCTAGTCAGTCTGAATGGAGACAGGAATTCACATCAGTGCCAAGATGGTAAGCAGGTTGAGAAACGGGCATTAAGTGATAGTGAAGACAAGCCGCTTATGTTTAATTTAACAGTGAAGGAGAGGCCGTAGAGGAATTTAAAGAAAGCGGAGACAGGCTCAAAGCAACAGGTGAGGAAATTATCTTTGCAGCAGCATTCTGGATGGATGACAGGAAGGCAACATTACATTTGTCAAGACCAGGGAAAAGGATGTTGCAGGGACTGAGACACAAGATGATGAAAAAATGGAGGAGATATTACCTTTGTGGACAGATTTTATCAGTGTGGATAAGTAAAAAGTCTGAATCATAGAGGTATCAAAATAACCTGAAAGATTTAGATGCAGCCTAGACATCAGACAATAAAAAGAAGTCTGAGTCAAAAGTTACAAGCAAAAGTAATACTGTCGATGATGATCGAGAAAGGAGATTTTGCTTTCTGGTACAGGCTAATCTCTAAAGCCCCCTCTACATGTTGCAGGTATTGTGCATTAACTGGTTAATTGCACAATTACCTTAAAACCAGCTACACATACAAAATAGTTATCACAGGATAAAAAGCTTCAACCCTTTATAAGGTTAGAGCTTGAAAAAGTGTACTACCTTTATAGCTGATTGAAGCACCCACAGCGTGGCCTGTCAGATTCAGCAAATCTCTGAATTGCGTTAAATACCTTGGGCACAAGGACATGCAAAAGGAAAGGAAAGCTATTGAGCTTTAATTTGCACATGTACCACTGCAGTTTGGAGCCCATCAGCTAACAGGGCTCCCAGCCACAGGGATGCAAACCCCACAAGCCCTGGGAATTGTGGCTGCCATGATCCCCAAGGCTCAGGGGTGCGTGAAACCCCTGGCCCCACACAGGGCTCTTGGTCCTGGCTGCGCCTCATGGGCAGCTGGAACCCAGAGTCTTGCAGCTGACAGGGCTCTGGGTTCCAGCTGTGCCTTGTGGACAGCCAGGACCTAAAGACCCCACAACTGACAGGGCTCTGGGTCTGGGCTGCACCTCATTAGCAGCCAGGACACAGAGCCTTGTCAGCTGGGGAATTCCGGGTTCCAGCTGCCCATGAAGTGCAGCCCAGACCCAGAGACCTGTCAGCTGTGGGATCTCTGGATCCCAGGTGTGTGTGGCCACTGCCCCTCTCCCCCCAACTCCCCCCGCAGCTGGGAGCCCCCTCAGGAAAGGGGTCTCTCAGCCATGGGTGCCTGCTTCTTGCCAATACATAAGGAGCCCAGGATTGGGCTCCCCCTACATGCATGGCAGGAGGTGTGATTATGTAGATCACACATTAGATCCAATTGCGCTGTTACCTACACATGTACACGTCTTTTTTTCCGCCCCATCAACCATACATGGGATGTATGCAGCAGGAGGCCTGTACTGGGAAGATGATGGGACACTGCTACCTAGGAAGCAGTTCCCCTCTCTGGGAGAATAAATAAAAAGGCAGGCTTGACAATGGAAAGGACTCTGAGAATGGCAAGGGTTCCTCTTCCATTACAGGCAGTCCTCGACTTACAACATTTTGAGTTACGTTTTGCCCTTACAATGCTTATAAATTGACACTCTGTTTCAACTTTCTGAGGTCAGTTTCGACTTTACAATGCTTGATCCGATGCAACGCCACACCAGCGAACAAGTTCACTGTGTCACCCATCTCCCTGGAGAACATCTGTTCAAACTTCCTTGGACACTTTCTTTAAGAAAGCAGACAAGACTCCAGAAAAACCTGCAGCCAAGACTCCTGAGAAGAGTCCAGTCAAGAACCCTTCAAAAAGTCCAGCAAAGTCACCTCAAAGAAGACTTCCAAATCAATATGATTGCTATTTACAATATAAATACATTAATGTAGCTATGTTACTCATCTTTAATTGATTGAGTACAACATTCTGGGTTATTTTTTGGTGAAAACAGGGTATTGGGCCTTGGTTCAGGAACTAATCCCCCATTTATAACATTATTTCTTATGGGAAAATCGGTTCCAAGTTATGTTTCGACTTAAGACGCGGTTTTCAGGAACCAATCGTGTTGTAAGTCCAAGGACTGCCTGTACATTGATAAAATCAAGTATTGCAATAAGTGTACATGCATGTTAAAAACAATTCAAAGAGAGAAGAATAATGGTGCCTGCTTGAGCTCTGTAAGCTACATGGACACAACAAAAATTATTCACAAAAGCCCTATACAGAGTGCTTCAATCAACTTGCAGTGCCTGACTTCCAGTGTACAGCTGCAAACTGAGGGACTGGAAAAAGAAAATCCATTCCCAATGAAGGACTTGTTTATGGAAACCATTCCCTCATTGAAGCACTGGGTTGGAAGGAACCTTAAAAGTCATCTGATCCAAACCCCCAACAA
>NW_005842689.1:711221-716571 GCF_000455745.1 Alligator sinensis | reverse complement strand
ATTCCTAAACTATCCCTATCAATATTCCTCCAGCATCCACTTGAAAATCTCCAATGAAGAAGATTCTACATCTTCCCCGCACTGTCTATTCCACTGCCATACTGTTCTAGTGTTAAGGAAGTATCTCCTTTAGACACTAGTCTAAATCTACTGTGCTGCCATTTAAAAGATTGCTTCATGTCCTGTCTTCTGCAGCAAAGAAGAGTTGGTTTCCCCCTCCTTTTGACAGTCTTTCTAAGATCCAAAAACTGTCATCATGTCCCTCCTTAGTTTCCTTTTCTTCAGGCTAAACATACTTTAACAAAGGGGTCCACAACATTTTTGGAATGACCCAGCTCAAGTAAAAATGGACAGGCACTAGGACCCAGGTGCATCTCCTGCTTATTCTTTCTGCAGGACTGTGGCAGCACACCTGGACAGCTTCTGGGCTGCCTGAGTGCTGTGCCATGTGGCACAGAGAGAGCTCCCCACTGTGGAAGCACCAGGAAGCTGACTGCAGTGAAGTGCAGCCAGAACTCCCTGCTGCCTAATGCTGCCAAAGCCATGGGTTAGATCTGGCCTGCAGGCTGTAGGTTGACAACCCTTACTTTAACATGATAAAAGAGTGACTTTCTTGCCCTCCATAGGGACAGATGAACCCTGTGCTAGTCACAAAAGTTTCTCTTTCACAGAAGGTACCTTGACAAGTTTAATTTCTAGGAAGAAAATAGTTTCTTCTGAGGCTGACATTTGGCCTCTCATCTTGGAATGTGATGGCTTTTACATGGCTGTCCATATTCCCATACAGAAAATGGGGGACAACTTTATAACAAAAAAACCAAACATTTCTGTAAATGTTTATGGATACAAATTCACATACTAACCAAACCCCACTGAGAAAAAGTAAAAAAAACCCCCAAACAAACCACAAAACACAGTTTCAATTTCCCTGAAGTAGACTGTATTACAGAGCAGCATGCTCAGTTAAGCAAATTTTCTGGGACTGAAAACTCAACATTGTGTGTGCTACTCTAAGACACGAGATTAGCAAGAGACAAGAGATATTTTGGGTTTATTTATAGTAGACTAAGCTAATTTTATGCCTTTTCTGTGCTAGAACTTCATGCCATCACATTAAGTAACCATCAGTAATTTTTTGCTGTTGTTAATTTTTGCCGGTTTATTAACTCAAAAAAATACAGGAGTAAATCTGAGGTGTAAACAAAATTCTTATATAATAAAGAGCTTAGTCCATCTGTCTGTCCGTAACGCTCTTTGGAGCACTCTGATTGGTTAGTGAAAAAAACAATCAGAGTGTGGAGTTCCACTATGATGGCAGGGATGGAGGGGATGGGGGGGGGGGGGGCAAGGCTAGTACTGCTGACCTCATCCCACCCTCACCCCCCGGCCCTGCTCCTCAGAGGCAGTAGAACACCCTCACGACAGCGGGGACAGAGTTGGGGTGGAGGCCAGGCTGCTGGAGGCAGCGGTGATGCGGGGTGCTGGTGGAGGGGGACGGAGGGGATGGCAGGGCAAGCTTCCCCCCCATCCTGGGACGCAGTGGTGCGGGGTGGTAGGTGGCAGCGCTCAATCCGTTCCCCCCCCTCGTCATTCTTAATTCGCTATTGTATGTATAAATTATGTTCTGGCCCAATTTCTTAAATTGAAAATTAAATATAATTTAATTTTGTAGAATTATAAATGTCTACATACTTCAGTTATGTTCAGGCTGGGATCTCTTCAGGGTGCATCCTGCAGAGCAATAACTCGCTGTACAAGTGGTGTCGCCTGCAGGGCTCTGGCTTCTTCAACCATGTGATGTTGTTCTAAGAAGGACTGCTGGGAAGAGATGGGATCCACCTAACTAAGAGAGGGAAGAGCATCTTCGCAGACAGATTTGCTAACCTAGCGAGGGCTTTAAACAAGGTTTGCCAAGGCATGGAGACCAAAGCCCTAATGCAAGTGTGGAAGAGGGAGACCTAGAGGAAGCAGAAGCAGGACGGGGCAACAGGGAAGATGGTCTCATACTTCCTGAGAAATCAGGGCAATCGACTATTTACCTTAGGTGCCTATACACGAATGCATGGAGGCTGAGAAACAAGCAGGAAGAACTGGAAGTCCTTGCACAGTCACAGAACTATGACATGATTGGAACAACAGAGACTTGGTGGGATAGCTCACATGACTGAAGCACTGTCATGGATGGGTCCAAACAGTTCAGGAGGGACAGGCAAGGGAGAAGAGAAGTTGCACTTTATGTAAAAGAGACGTATGATGGCTCAGAACTCCAGTATAAAACAGGACATAGGCCTGTTGAACAAGAAGCATTTCTACAGGTAGCAAGAGGAGGATCAGGGAAAGTGTGGGCCCCTTACTGAATGGGGGAGGCAACCTTGTGACAGAGGATGCAGAAACGGCTGATGTGCTCAATGCCTTTTTCACCTCAGTCTTCCCAGGCAAGGTCAGCTCCCAGACTACTGCATCAGGCAGCACAGTTTGGGAGGAGGTGAGCAGCCAACAATGAAATAGTGAAAATAGTGGTGAAATAGTTAGGGACTATTTAGAAAAGCTGGACATATACAAGTCCATGGGGCCACACGGGATGCACCCAAGGGTGCTGAGAGAGTTTGCTGATGAGATTGCAGAGTTATTGGCCATCATCTTTGAAAACTCATGGCAATTGAGAGAGATCCCAGATGATTGGAAAAGGACAAACGTAGTGCCCATATTTAAGAAAGGGAAAAAGGAAGATCCAGGGAACTACAAACCAGTCAGCCTCTCCTCAGTCCCTGGAAAAATCATGGATCAAATCCTCAAGGAATCCATCTCGAAGCACTTGGATGAGAAGAAGGTGATTAGGAACAGTCAGCATGGATTCACCAAGGGCAAGTCATGCCTGATCAATCTGATTGCCTTTTATGATGAGATGCCTGTCTCTGAGGACATGGGGAGACTTCTGATGTGGTGTACCCTGATTTTAGCAAGGCTTTTGATATGGTTCCCACAACATTCTTGCAGGCAAGCTATGAAAGTATGGTCTGAATGAATGGTCTGTAAGGTGGACAGAAAACTGTCTGAAGCATTGGGTTCAGAGGGTAGTAATTAAGTTACATATCTAGTTGGCAGCCGGTATGAAGTGGAATGCTCCAGAGTCAGTGCGGGGGCTGGTTTTGTTCAGTGTCTTCATCAATGACCTGGAAGATAGCATAGAGTGCACCCTCAACCAGTTTGCAGATGATACCAAGCTGGGGGGAGTAGTAGATATGCTGAAGGGTAGGGCTAGAATTCAGAGTGACTTAGAGAAATTGGAGGAATTGGCCAAAAGAAATCTCATGAGGTTCAACAAGGACAAGTGCAAAGTACTGCACCTTAGACAGAACAATCCCATGCACTGCTACAGGTTGGGGGCTGACTGGCTAGGCAGCAGTTCTGCAGAAAAGGACCTGGGGATTACAGTGGACAGTAAAATGAATATGAGTCAACGGTGTGCCCTTGTTGCCAAGAAGGCTAACAGGATACTGGGCTGCATTGGTAGGTGTGTTGCCAGCAGGTCAAGGGAAGTGATTATTCCCCTCTATTCAGCACTGGTGAGGCCACATCTGGAGTACTGTGTCCAGTTTTGAGCCCCTCACTACAGAATGGACATTGACAAATTGGAAAGAATCCAGCAGAGGGCAATAAAAAGGTTTGGGGGCTGGGGTAAATGACATGAGAGGCTGAGGAACCTGGGGTTACTTAGAAGATAAGACAGAGGATTTAATAGCAGCCTTCAACTACCTGAAGGCAGGTTCGGAAGAGGATGGAGATGGACTGATAACAGTGGTGGCAGTTGACAGAACAAGGAACAACGGTCTCAAGTTGTAGAAAGGGAAGTTAAAGTTAGATATTAGGAAAAACTTTCGCACTTTGGCTGGGATGATCTAGTTGGGGAAGGTCCTGATTTGAGCAGGGGGTTGGACTAGATGACTGCCTGAGGTCCCTTCCAACCCTAATTTACTATGTTTATATATTTCAATGCACTTTTTGTTATAGTTTAATGAGTGTGTACTTAAAGTTCAAGGATATCTTATATTAAAAATATTATATTATAATAAATTATTCCACAGATTATATACTCTAAAGACATGCAATGGATTTTATTTAAGTTGAAAGACTGATCAATTAAAGAAACATCTGCATTATACATGTATAGATGTAAAACACAGCAAAGTTTACATCTATAGTTTTCCTGATTACTGCCAACTAAATCAAAGTATTTTAACAATAATTAAATGAAAAAGCAATTTTTCAAGCAATAGTATTCTTAAACTTGAAAACTTTAATTAAAAGGATTCCACACAATCAGCTATAGAGATTTTTGCATCTGGAATAGTTCATAATAAAATGTACTTTAAAGTATCATATTTTTCTTTGTGTAACAGGAGTGGTATAAAATTTCAGTCAAGGCAACTTCTTAATTTGGAGATTCCCAAGAGGACTTGTTCAATACTGGAGACTGACTCAGCTTTCAAATAACAGTTGAAATTTGATCTCTCCGGTGACCCACCTGAATTCTGTCTAGGAGCCCACCTGTACTTATTTGTTATACTGCAAGGCTAAGCCAAATTAAAAGACAATACAATACTTCACAAAGTGCATACAAACATTTTAGATAGGCCGCTGGAAAAATTATACAAACATACAAAATTTTTATTTTGGTGTAATAAGAATGGCACGCTCCATCTATTTTTCTACACTTAGCTCTGTTGCATCATTTTTTTAAAATGCTTTTAGACATAATTTAAGAACAGGAGCATCTTAAACAGCCCCTCAATTCAGTTTTACACATGCAAAGTTTTTTCATTACCAGTCAAACTGCTTCTTAGGGTGGTCTTCAACTTTCAAATTAAAATCTTCTAACTTAAAATAATTGTACAGAGACACAGGAATTGAGAACCTGACTATTCAAACTTTAAGGCCCATAAGTGTATAATTCTATTAGATGTGTTAGCGCTAATGTTTTTAATCCATGGCATTCCTAACACAGGGAAGAAAACTGCAAGCATATTCAACAAGGTGTATTACCATATTTACTTGAATATAAGACAAGGGTTTTTCCTCCAATCAACACGGGGAAAACCCCCCTCAATTTATATCTGCATACAAGGAAGCCACATTTAATACACTGCCTATCTCTGAACTGCTGCTAAAAGCAGCATGTGCTCAGTAATGGAAACCAACTACGAAGCTGATTAAATGCAGCCAACAATGAGCATGACTATAAAGTATATGGCCATATGGGCAAATATGCTGATGGGAATCTACCACAAGGATAGGTTAATGCAACCTACCTGAATAAGACATATGATAGTACTCACTGAGAGCAGTCCCC
>NW_005842689.1:693868-711211 GCF_000455745.1 Alligator sinensis | reverse complement strand
CTTTCCCAAGTCATGGTGAGCCATGCCATGATTTACAAGACTTTAACCTAAATCAGGGTTGGCAACACTTTTGGGCTGAGTGCCAAAAAACCCCAAAACCTGGACTTGAAAGACATTGGCATGCCAGGGGTGGATGGCGGGGTAGCCACAAGGGGCCTGATCTTTATTGTGACAATGCAGCCCTGGCCATTTCTGCCCCATGCTCCCTGAGGTGCATGTGCAGCCGCTGCCAGCAACAAGCTGGGTTAGGGCTCTGGACCCCAGTGGAGCTGCTTGCTGCCTTCTGGTTGCCTGCTGCAGGCAGCCCAAGCTCTGGGCAGTCCCCTGCTGCCTGAGATGGAGCCTGGGCTGCTCACAGCAGAGCTCACCATCTGCTACAAGCAGCTTGGGCTCCAGGCAGGCCCCTGCCACCTGCCATGGAGCCCAGGCTGCTCACAGTGGGCAGCTGTGAGCCTGCAAGCAGCTGCACCAGGGTCCAGGGCCCCAGCCCGGTTCGTTGTTGACAGCAGCTACATGCACAACTAAGGGCACACAGAAGAGAAGTGGCAAGGGTCAGTGCAAACCCAGCTCTTTCTCTGCTATGCACCCCATGGTACACATGCAGCCACTGCCACCACAGAGCCAGGGCTGCTATCAGCAGGCTCCTTCCCCACTATGTGCCCCAAATGCACGTGCAGGCATCACCGGCCACAGAGCCGAGCCAGGGCTCTGGACCCCAGTGCAACCAGTGCACAGCTGCCTGCCACATCCAGCCTGGGCTCTGGGCAGCTGCTGCCTGCCACAGAGCCCAGGTTGCTCACAGCCAGGTGCCAGATGACTGGAAGAAAGCCAACGTGGTCCCCATCTTCAAAAAAGGGAAGAGGGAGGACCCCGGCAACTATAGGCCCATTAGCTTACTTCAGTCCTGGGGAAACTCTTTGAGAAGATCCTCAAGGAGCACATCTGTGATGGGCCAGCAGCAGAGATGATGCTCAAGGGCAACCAGGACCGTTTCATTAGGGGCAGGTCCTGTCAGACCAACCTGACTGCCTTCTACGATCAGGTCATAAAAGCATTGGACGCAGGTGTCGCAGTGGATGTAGTCTTTCTGGACTTCAGCAAGGCCTTTGACACAGTTGACCACCCCATTCTCATCAAAAAACTAGGTGACTGTGGCATTGATGCCTACACAGTCAGATGGATTGTAAATTGGCTGAAGGGTCGTACTCAGAGGGTGGTGGTGGATGGGTTTTTTTCAACCTGGAGGGAAGTGGGCAGTGGAGTCCCCCAGGGCTCGGCCCCTTGGGCCCGCACTGTTCAATGTCTTTATTAGTCACTTGGACGACGGGGTAAAAAGCAGCCTGTTTAAATTTGCTGATGATACCAAGATTTGGGGTGAGGTGGGCACAATAGTAGGGAAGGACAGATTACAGCAGGACCTGGACAAGTTGCAAGGGTGGGCTAATGAAAATAGGATGGATTTCAATACTGACAAGTGCAGGGTGCTGCACTTGAGCAGTGGGAACCAGCAGCACACTTATAAGATGGGAAACTCCCTTCTCAAGAGCACGGTGGCATAAAGAGATCTTGGAGTCATTATTGACTCCAAGATGAACATGGGCTGACAATGCGAGGTCACAGTCAGTAGGACTAACCGTACCTTGTACATCCACAGATGCATTTCAAGCAGGGCCAAGGAGGTGATCCTCCCCCTCTAAGTGACACTGGTCAGGCTGCAGCTGGAGTACTGTTCAGTTCTGGGTGCCGCACTTCAGGAGGGATGTGGACAACATGGAGAGGGTCCAGAGGAGGGCCACCCGCATGATCCGGGGACAGCAGGGCAGACCCTACAATGAGAGGCTACAGGGCCTTAACCTCTTCAGCGTTTACAAGAGAAGGCTGAGTGGGGACCTGGTGGCCATCTATAAACTCACCAGGGGGGACCAGCAGGGTTTGGGAGAGACCCTGTTCCCCCTAGCGCCCCCCGGGGTAACAAGGAATAACGGCCACAAATTGTTAAAGAGTAGGTTTAGACTAGACATCCGAAGACGCTACTTCACAGTCAGGGCGGCTAGGATCTGGAACCAACTTCCAAGGGAAGCGGTGATGGCTCCTACCCTGGGGGTCTTTAAGAGGAGGCTTGATGTCTACCTGGCTGGGGTCATTTCAGCCCGGTTTTCTCTCCTGCCCAGGGCAGGGGGTCGGACTTGATGATCTACAAGGTCCCTTCCAACCCTACTTCTATGAATCTATAAGGCTCACAGCCTCCCTCTCTGCTACCTGCTGCAAGCAGCCTGGGCTCCATGGCCAGTGGCAGCTGCCCAGAGATCAGGCTGGCTGTGGCATGCCAAGCAAAACGGCCTCACGTGCCATGCTCTGGCACGTGTGTCGGGGGTTGCTGAATACTGACCTGATCCAACCTTCTGGGCCAGTAATGGCTGAGAATGCTGGATGTTTAATCTTTAGAACAGAGGAGCCCAAGAGAGTATGCTCCTTTGGGGCAGGGACCATCTCTTTTTCTTATGTCCTTAAAACAATATGTGGTTTAATCTCTTGATACCACTACAATACAAATAGTAAGAAAGAGCACCTCCAAAGTTAACACCTGCTAGTGTACACAAAGTGCTGTTGAATGGCTCCAGAAGGTAATTGTCCAATCCACCCTCCAGAGAAAGCTTTGCCACACCATAAAGCTGGAGTCTAACAGGATTAAGCAGACCACTACTAAAAATACAACTTGCCTGCTTTTTTGGGACCAAAGAGGGAAGACTATTACAAATCACTTCTCTCTATCACTAAAATACAAACAAGGAGTTTAAACCAAACTTACAGATCCTCGAAGAAACAAAATTGGAACACCAGTTCCAAACTTCTCATCTAAGGCACTCACTGCAGACATCAGCTGGCATGCTTGCTTCCCAAAATCCTGCAAATTACTTTCTGTCTCATCTGCAGCTGTGAAGCAAAAGGCTCTAAAAACAAACAAGAAAACAAGCACTAACTGCAAGGCACTAAACAGTCAAAAATAAGTAAAATAATAAAAATGTAATATAATGTAGTTCTATACAGTGATTTAATATTCAGTTGAATGTTTTACATTTGAACCTGTTATTAAATATATTTTAATTAATATTCATATGTACCATATTATTCTGATTAACAGTTTAACATTTTCAGGTTCATTTTTTAGGAAAAACAGTGCTTCACCCCTTCCCATATTAGTTAATGCCTTGGCAAGGGTCAACCAACAATTGGGTATTACAGCAGAATTATAGCATGACTGTCAGAAGTCCAGTTACAGGTCAATCATCTCGATAATCAAGTGTGATTTTAATGGTTATTTTTGCAGAGGGAAAAAATGTAGAACAATAATCAGAACAATACTCCATGTACTGTACATGCTATGTAACGTAATGTATGCCAAAATCTTTGGTATATCTGTGTTACAGTATTTATTGCTACAAACAGTCAGACCTATCAACATGTGACATAGTCAATGTCTAAACAACTTAATCTTTTATATTCTTCATACAAGAAACAATATTTGTATGGTAATGTCTTTTATTAGACCAACTTTATAGGTTGAGACATGCAAGGGAAGCTGTCAGGCAGAAAATTCCCCTCCTGGGAAAAAAGCAGATACAGATAAATCTGATATCTGAAGCAGATATCAGATAAATGTCAAGTGGAAGAATAAGAAATTTGATCATTTAAAAAAGGAAATGGGCAGCCTCTGGGAGCAAAGTAAAATAATCAGGATATAGCTACAAACCAAGTAAAAAGGCAGTAGAAATACATAAACCTAAAAGAATAAGATCATTAAAAAAGAAGAGGGCCATTCTCACCTGTGGAGCCCACAGAGGTCAGCAGTGAGACCAGACACATGCTTATGAGCTAAAAAAATGCTGCCTGTGTTAAATCCATGTTTTCTACTGTCCAACGTAGTTATGAATTTTAATTTCCAAGTCTGTCTTTTGAAGAAATGGTATAAGTTTCCTTTGAGAACAAGGACTGTTTGGTCAGAGATGGGGTGGGTTCTTCTGTGAAAATTGTTCAGCCACTGGCATTTGGATGTTTCTGTCTCTATCATTTTTCTGAGAGAATTCATTCTAGAGTGTTACGATAGCTTAGTTTTACCTAAAGATCTTCTACAAGGATATCTGGTACATTTAATGAGGCAAATCGCTTTTGTAATAGGAATGTGTAGGATGATCTTTGGGTGATTTTTGGTAGTCATTCAGATATGTCAAAAGATTTTGTATTTGTTTAAACAAGGTGCGGTTAAAGAACCATAGGTCAGAACAGACCTCAAGGATCATATAGTCCAACCCTTGAAAAAATGTAGGGCACACTATTCCTAAATCACCTCTGTCAAATGCTTATCCATCCTCTTCTCAAAACCCTCCAATAAAGAAGATTCCACAACTTTCCTGTGCAGCTCGTCACACTGTCCTACTCTCCTGAAAGATAAGACTTTTCCCCCCTGAGATTTAACCTAAATACGCTTTGCTGCAGTTTAAATCCACTGCCTTGTGTCCTGCCCTTTGCAGTAAGGGAGAACAGTGGTTGTTTTTCTTCCTGGAAGCCTTCACTATATTTGAAAACTTATCATGTTCCCCCTTAATATCCTTCTCTCCCAACTAAATCTACCAAATTCTCTCAACTTCTCATTGTAAAGCTTTTTGCTCCCAATCCCTTTTTCATCTTCACTGCTTGCTTCTGGTTCCTCTCCTGTTTCTCTACTTTCTTTTTAAAAATGTGGAACCCAGAACTGTGCATAGTACTCCAGAAGGAGGTCAAATCAGTGGCAAATAGAGTGGTATGAAAACCTCTTGTGTCTGTCCTGCATACAATACTCTCAATACTGTAGCCCCCAAAACGCATTCGCTTTTTTGGCAACTGCATCACGCTGATTCCTCACGTTGAATTTGTGATTCACCATAACAGTCACATGACAACATGACAATTATCTCCCGTTCTGTCATTTGTACCGGGGGGGGGGAGGGGGGAGGAGTTGTCTAGATGTAGCACTTTACATTTATCTTTACTCAATTTCATTCTTTTATCTAGTGCCAGGTTTCTAATCTATCAGGATTCTTTTGAACTCTAATCCTATAATCTAAACTATTTGCAACCCTTGAAGTTTTACATCATCTAAAGTCTTGATCAGGAAGCTATCTATTCCCCCATACAAATTATTAATAAAAATGTTAAATATCACCAGACCCAGAACAGATCTTTGTGGAACCCCATTTGTTCCATTTATTTTTTGTTGATCAGTGAAGAATTTCTTTGTAATGATGAGTCTGAGGAGGTTGAGGGGTTGTCCGAAAGCCTAGGTTGAAGGAGGAGGATTGGGAATATTTCTTTCAAGGTGTAACCTTTTTCAAGTATAGGCTGAAATAATTTAATAATCTTTCATATAAATTCCAATAAAAGATATTATCAAACAAAAATGCTTCTTAAGTATTTGAATATTTTACCCAACAGCCTATTTTTAATTATCCAAGGTTTTATTATTATTATTATTATTATTATTATTATTATTGGGGGGTGGGTGGGAGGGGAGAGAACAGAGGAAATAGAAAAAAGGAAAGCCTTACTATAAATTAAGAAAAAGGAATTTAAAAGTAGGTCTTCTGTGGAAGACTCGCACACAGCCCTGGATTTGCATCAAGATCTATTCCTTGGGCCTTTTTACTGGCACAGAAACCTTCAGGCCCATGTATCTTCCAAAGGGAATTTAAACGCAAGTTGAAAAATCATCTCTAAAATAAAGTTCTGCTTTCTCTTGGCTTTGGTGCAGCTGGGCACCATTCATAATAATTTGTGAACGTGTAGGAAGTGTAGCTGAATTCCTGATTTTCTTCTTAAAACAGCACTGTACAACTATTCACCTCAAACCAGAAATCTTACACTGCTAATAAATGCAGATGAACAGTCCATTAAAATAAAGTTTTAAAAAATTCTGGTTTTATCTGAATTTTTCCAACTATTTGAGTAGGCCTAATCAAAGATATCAGATTTACCTAAAGAACTCTGTCTGTTTTTTATCTGTGCATTATTCTAATACCCAGTGGTAGCATCTCCTCTCAGTAAATGGACATACACCAACATGAAGGTGACATACATTAGAGCAGTAATCACAGAAGATATTCCTTAACAGTCAGGCAAATTTTAAAAGTGCTTACATACTCAGCTTTCAAATTTTTTCTACAGAGGTTAATTCTTCAACAGGGATACCAAAAGGCTCAAAAATGTGTTTAATAACATAATTTCACAACCTCTAAAATACTTTATATAAGACACTAATAAAAGATGATTTCTGCAATTAAAAATATCCTAACAGGCTTTAAAACAACCTGGCTTTGGCCTGGCGAATCTCTTACACTCCATTACTGGGTGTAACCTACAATAGCACATACCATTAAACACAAAATAAACAAAATTTCAAAAAGCTTTCTGTATCGGTGTAAATACTTGCAAACTTCAGTGCATAAAAAACATAATATTTTTAGTAGAAATATTTTATGCAGTTATTTTATTTTGTCTCATATGTTATAGGAGAATAGATAAATCTCAGCCCTGCACTCATTGGGGAGGAACATTTACCTGGATCTGCAATTATCACAGCATTTTTCTGTTCCCATGATGCCAGAGGAGACCTTTCGGAGTTGTTTGTCTTCAAAATGGGACAAGATGATTCTACCCAAGAGAACATTGGGAATTAAATAAAAAGAACAAGAATTTACATGTTAAATTCATTCCGGAAAACAATGAGTTGAAATCATCCTCATTAATTGATTCTCCAGGGAGCCAATTATTTGACCTTGATTCATCCAGAGACAAGAAAGTTTGTTTTTGGAAAGTAAATAAGAAATACCTAATGCATGTATTTAATTGTGCCAAAGATAATAAATATTGCTTTTTATATAAAAATGAATTTTTGCAGACAAATTATGAATTTATATTCTGTGACTGAACTGCAATGTCCCCTAATAATTCCCTGTTGTGACTGTACATAAAATGTGCAGTGAAATACTGTAATACTCACCTCCTTCTGCAGCTGTTTGAGTTAAGATACTTTTCTATTTTTGCCATCATCTTTAACTTGTACAGTCGAAATGCTTCTTTACGTATCTCAGTGAGAAGATGTCTGTCAGTTAAAAAGAAAGACCAACAAATACTGATTACTGTTCACCCCTCACCTCCAAAGACTACATATTTACTCAAGTCAGATGCAAGTCCACTAGAAACCCTGAACAGCTGAAAAATGCACTTTAAAAAAAAATGTCTACAGGTTTCCCTTTCACTTTTAACTCTATAGGAGTAGCACACCTACCACATTCTATCTTGTGATTAATTGCACAATAAATGGCAACATGCAACACATGCAAGATATTTAAGATATGATAAAATACCAAAACAGCTTCAAAATATTGCACATTTGTGGCTGATTCTGAACATGTGGCATGTAGGCAACCAGGAGCCACCTGTGCAGCATGTTTCAAAGTATCACTGGGCTGCACTGAACTTTTTAAGTCTTGGGCCTGGAAAGCCCAATATCAGGGAGCCTCTCCCTTATGTTGGATACCCAGCATCCCAGGAGCTTTAAAAAGCAGGAGTGCAGCAGAATCCTGACTTTCAGGTCCCGGGGCACTGTGAGCCCAAGATCACGAAGCCTCCCTCCAAACTCAGAATCATGCCACACCTGGAACTTTAAAAAAAAAAAAAAAAAAAAAAGAGAGAGACTCCCTGACCTTGGGCCCTCTGCGTGCAAGATCTTTAAAAGGCTTAGTGCAGCCTAGCTGGACTGCTGCCCTGTGAACGTGCTGGTTACCTGCAGACCAGTATGTTCAAAGGGTGCACATGTAACTGGGCTGCATGCACTGTTCATGAATTACTATAATCCACGCATTAAAAATTAAGCACAATAAAAGCTATGTGGAACATCTTTGTGGCTAGGTTGATATTTTATTGCATCTTACACGCATGGCACAGCTACATGCCTACTTTTTAAAGGTCTGTGAGTCTAGACTCTCACCAATCTCACTCATAGCACTCCAGGACCTTAAAAAAGCAGGCATACATCCAAGACTGGGGAGCTCAGCTGTAACAAAGAACACGGACAAAATGGGAGAACTGGTTACCCCACGCTGGGATGGACAGCTCACTTTTCAAGTTGCCAGTGGCCAGGCAACCTGGCATCAGGGACCAGGTCCCAATACCAGGCTCCCTGCACTGGCAGTCATGCAATGGGGATTGCAGGAATTTTATCTTTGATGTCAAAAATCCCCCAAAGATTTTTGGGATTGGGAATAAAATTCCTTTGATCTCAATTGCATGATTGATTATACAGTATTAACATCTGCCAGGGGCCTCAAAGAAATATTTAATTCATGTCACTTTAGTTATACAGTTTATTTATCCATAAACATTTCAAATTACAATGTTCATAATAAAACCCCCTGCCTCCTGTTTATTTTGGCAATAAAATTAAATTCTGGATAAAGAGGGGAAAAAAATTACATTGACTCTATGCTGTTAACCAGTAATTTACCTGTTAAGAGTCATATCAGCTGGAGTCCACAATACAGAGCAAGAAGCAGGAAGTCCATCACGGCCAGCTCTTCCAATTTCTTGATAGTATGATTCCATTTCCTTAGGGGCTCCATAATGAATAACTCTCCGGATATCTGCTTTATTGATACCCATTCCAAAAGCCACAGTAGCAACAACACACTGTAAAACAAAGATAGCAGTACAACTGAACTTCTCTCCAGAGATTAGGCAGACTATAAACTGGTTTGTATTGTAGTTCAGCAAAGGTGTGATAAAAGTGCAGGACACCATGGACTGAGAAGAGAGAGGAATGAAGGACTTGAGTTCAAGCAAACAAACTCTACACCTTTCAGAGACGCTCTTTACTTCTTGTCAATGTGCGTGTCAACTGGCAGGGCAAAAACAGGAGAGCTCCAAATATTTGGGGAGGCTGGAAAAAGGCCTTGTTGAAGCTGGTACAAGATGAATGCACCCATGCCTCTACAATTTCCTCTGGCAATAGGTAGAGAGAGGTCTTTTGCCATGCTCTTGAGGAAACCTGAAAAGCCTCCTGGTCTATCAGCTCAAGGGACAGTTTTCAAAGATGAAGAAATATACCACATATGGGAGTTTCCACACAGGAAAACAGTCCAGAGATTGGAAAGCAGAATTCAAAGATGTATCCCTGTAGGAAATGGAAGAACATGACCTAGAGCAACCCGTGTGCTGAGAAGGCTTTATGGACACGTGCAGGGTTGACACAAACATGATGGAGTAAATGTTTTGTGACTAATTCTAGAAGGTATCAGAGGAGTACTAGCATCACAGTGCCAGATATGGTGGTTTCTACAAAGACAGTGATGAGGGAGCCTTGGGGTATTAGAATGGTACCACATTTTTAATAGAGAATGCTCCAGAGAAGGAGCTGGAGCATTCTCTATTAAAAGTGTGGTACCAGCAATTCTGGACATGAGAAGCATGGTAATACTGAGGGAAGTAAAAGAGCAGTAAGCCTAGTACAAAATGGCCTGGTGACAGAGATGCTGACAATAGTTCAGCTAGAGTAAAAGTTCATGAGGAATTATAGATAGGCCTAGATAGGTAGAACATACTGAAGATAACAATGGCACTGGTTCTGAAGATTTTTTTCCACCTCTTGGATAGGGAGGTGTCAATATAGGTAGGGAGGGTAGACCAAGGTCACCTCCCAGGACAAGGGAGGACTCGGGGATCTCCCATACTGTCCAGCCAGGGGGTTGGACCAAGGTGGTCAAGGGCCCCAAGGCCAGCCACACCAAGGTCCCCTTCCTTCTGGGGCTTTGCAACAGGTACAAACCTCTTGTAGCCCCAGCAGAGCCTGCGGAGATGCCAGTTCCTGCAGGCATGGTAGGATCACCCACCCCTACTCTCCTTAAGACGAAACGCAGAGTGGTCGTCGTGGGAGACTCCCTCCTGAGGGCAATCTGCTGCCCCGGCCCCACTAGCCCAGGGGGTCTGCTACTTCCCAGGGGCGCACATCAGGGACATAGCAGAGAGGATCCCAAAGATTATCTGGCCCTCTGACCACTACCCTATGCTCCTTATCCACGTGGGCATGAATGACACAGCTCAGAACAAACCCAGCCAGGTCATGAGAGACTACAGGGCTCTGGGAGCCGGGTTTAGCGGTTTGGGGGCACAGGTAGTCTTTTCCTCGCTCCTCCCAGTTGTGGGTCAGGGGCTGAGGAGGGAGAGACGACTTGAGGAAGTCAACCGAAGACTGCGGCACTGGTGTCATCGTGAAGGTTTCAGCTTCCACAATCACAGTCCGCTCTTTGGTGAGAGGCAGTGGTCTGCTGGGGAGAGACGGCCTCCACCTCACTCCGCTGAGCAACAGCCACAAAGGTAGATATCTTCAACAAAAGTTGGAGCAAAAACTGCAGAGAAAAGGTGAACTTCCTCAAAGTGCTATACCAGTGCTTACCAAACTTTTGGATCTACACCCCACTGCCACTCATTCAGGCCAATTCCCCAAGCCACCACTGCCACTTCCCTCCAATTCTCCCTACCAATTTCAACACTCCACTCTTCAAGAGTTTTTCATGCACTTCCCTGGGAGGGACACTCTGCAGTTGAGAAAACTGCCGCAGCACAAAAGTATGCTGTCAGAAACGAACAGATGTGCCGCGGAATTCTGCCATGGCAATGAGCTACAATAGGTATGGGGATGGGGAATACCTTAACAGGTGTGCCGCAGAAAAATGTTATTAATGTAAGTGTGCTTTGGTCTGGAGAAGGTTGGGAAATACTGCAGTATGCTATGAATTGGTGGCATCACATGATGTAGCCACAAAAGAAAATAAGTTAGGGGAGGAAATAACCACAAAAGCCCAAAAGAACTGAAAAGGAAACAGAATACAAAATTAAAGAGCTGATTTTGAAAGAGGGAAACCTCAGTTAAACAAGTGCAGGCTGCAAAAGATAGCTGACAAAGACAATGCTCCAACTCAGCCAGCTGAAGTACCTGTCAATAACTAAAGAGAAACTGAAGAGCAAGGATGCATATTTTGCTTTTTATTCTTTCAGATAAGAAAGCGGATGGAGGTGAGGGGCTAGAACATACAGTAGGGTATTCCTGAGGTCATAAAGCCTCAAATCAGAGGTCCAGGAGGTGAGCAGTATCCACATGCGAGAATACATGTGTGAACAACTACCTGAAGAACATCAATTTTTATTAAATTACAAGATGTAACTATTACTTTCTGCAAATGAAATAGAACAGTTACTAGGAAAGAGCAGTGAAAGCAAACTTGTAATTGATTACTTATTGCAGATTTTTTGGCAGCCTCCTAGCTCATTTGATCTTATTGGAGAAAACAAAAGAAGTTACATTCACTAAAAAAAAATAAAAAAAAATACAATTAATGATTAATAGTCTACAGCCTTAGATCCCATTCATAATTATTTCCTATTGCTACAAGATCTTACTGGATAAGAAATGCATGGCATTTAATGTTAATAATAATGATAAAATAATAATCATAATATACCTGCAGATAAAATATCATTATGGATACTGACAGACATAGACAAAAACCACAAAGACGCGCTTTACCGGAAGCAGCAGCACATTAGTTTGACACAGCTCTGCAGTGTCTGTGTAGTTCAGGTGCTTCAGCAGGGCTTTTTGGAGCTTTTATCTAAAACTGATTGAATCAGCTGTTAGACAAAAGGGCCAAAAAAGCTGAACACTATGCTGAAGAGTGGCTGTGCTTCAGCAATGAGCAAAGCGATTCCTACTTGTATGCTGGTTGCACCAACCATAAAAATGTTGGAAGAATTTTAAGATAATAATACTATATATATATTTTAAATTTAAGTGCAGTTAACATGAGGTTAAAAAATCATGTCACTTTGCCCGAAGGATCACCAATGATGCAAAGCAACTCAACTAATCTAGAAGGATTGTTACAGCATCTAAAGTTGCCCCAACAGTCGAAGCAGCCTCGGGACTGATTTGACCTGGCCTGTACATGTCAAAGCAACACCCAATTCATTTCCTACAGAATGCCATAATAAGAGGCAAGGATTTCTTAGGTTCATATCTTTTGGTCTGGTAATAGCTATCACACTAGGAAATCCTTGTCTTTTGCATAATTTCTCGACCATCATGGCTAAAACATCACTCTTACGCTACCACTATATAGGAACAAACAAGCTTAGTTTTCCTTATACCTGGATTTCATCTCTCATAAACCTATGATGGACACATCTTCTTTCTTTGATTCCCATGCCAGCATGGTACATGCCACAGACCACATTTAATTTCATCAGCTCAGCAGCTACTTGATTGGTAATCCTTCTTGAAGGGCAATAGACAATAGTAGGTCCTTCAAACTCATAGGTAGAACTAAGAAAAACAACAATAAAATGATATATACTGTAAATGGCAATCATTTATGAAATACACTTTTGACTTCTAACTAAACAGACAAAAAGTTGAAAAGATGAAGATTTTGCACTAAGCTGTTATTATTCTGGACATCAGCAGCTTCAAAAATCAACATTATTTTCTGATTTATTTTGAAGTTGTCAACTCTTGGGAAGATGGCGTTAACTGTCACTATTCTGTAGACTTTACTGGTATTGGGACAGTTAACACCAGCTTGGCATCTGCTTTTGGATTCTTAGCCTTGCTAAGAAGCACGTCAACAGCAGTTCAAAATCTCTTCTATTTCCATACTATTTGTCTTCCCCAAAAATACTAAAACATTAATAATTTTTGTATACTCCCACCAGAGTACAATTTCTGTGGGTGACATTCTAGCTAATGCACTAAGTGCATGTTATATTGTGCTATTCTGACACAAATGTCATGCAACTGAGGATGATGCCAAGCTGTATTAAAAAGGGCACCATAATCTTGTGGAAACTATTCAGACAGGTGGGCAGGGTGTCACTTGCCTCTCTCATCTGATTCCTTTTCTTAGTGCAACATCCTCCTGCTCCCAAATACACATGCACACTCATTACTCCAATGCTCCCAAGTAAAACATTTTTATCCCAGCCCTGTTTCCAACACCAAACTTCCCTCCTCTTACTTTTCCCCTTTCGAGCCAGATACCCACCCTCCAAACAGAAAACACCTAAAATAGGAGTAGTATAAGCAAACAGAAATAGAATCACAGAGAGCTAGTTACTGTTCAGAAAACAGCTTTATAAATGGGACCATAATAGGACAGCAGTCACAATGCAGAAATAATAGTAACAGCCACAGAAACCCAAAACCTTCCTCCTTCAGTCCCACTCTTAGGACGAAGAAAAGTAGTACCCTGGTTAGGACTCCAAAGTTTTCCCTTTTTCCAACCAGCATCCCTTATCCTTGTCAGGGTTGACTTTGAGCCAGCTGCCCTTTAGTTAAGAGCAGATATCACAGCAGTGGCAACATATGCATTAGAGAATCACAGGAGTTGTCAACGTCACTAAACTGTAGTGTTGACAGCTGAGCTCATAGTACCTCACTTTTGCTCTATGTTATCTCCCACAGATAGAAAGAGATTAATATGCATTCCTGTGGTATATAAGAGGGCTTCTGGTAGAGCAGAGCAGTTTCCCATCTTCACTCAGCCCTCTGCAGCAGAGTTAAACTGGAGGCACTACAGTGCTATGCCACCTACTCCTGCTATGTCATGTATATGGATTACCATTACCCTCATCTATAATATCTAAAGTTGCAGAAGCTCAACAGCATAGGAGTGGAGCAACTAGCATGACTAGATTCTATTGACACTAATAAGGGTTTTGTCTTGGCTATTGGATATTGGCCAGTTTTGCAGGTATAGGAAGCTGAAAATTGGATGGTAATCAGAGAAGTTTTCAGCAGTGTTGGCTTTCAGGAAGATTGGGCGAGCCATTGTTTTTAGAGTTAGCTAGGTTCACTTCTCTAAAAGAGACACAGATAACTTACATTAGTAGGGTCAATGCATGGTATAGCTGTTCTTTTGCTCATTGTTACCAGCTCTGAAAGACATAGACTTGCTATATATCTTATGGGCGTGTCCCGATGAGCACGCATGTGCAGTTTGCAGTGTCTCAAAGCAATATGAGATGCTGCAAACCACATGTGGTGCACATGCACCTGTTTGCCACGCTGCTAATTTGCAGTGCAGCAGTTTTTTTGACACTGGGAGATCCTGACGTAAAAAAACAACCCATCGCTAAAAAAAACAGCGCAGAGCACATAGCAGCCATGCGCACCACCAGAAACAGAGCCTTCCTGGCCATAGCCATTCTCTGGCTGCCAGACAGGCTTCAAGTGGCTTGTTCGGTGCTGCTGCTGCTCCAGGAGGCACCCGGGACCCCAGATAAGGCTGCTGGGCTAGAACAGATGCTGGCCCCAGCCTCCCCTATCCCACCCAGATCACTTTGTTACATGCTAAAGCACGCATGCAGGGGCATGCCTGGGGACAAATAGTAGTAGCACAATTATGAGCTGCTGCTATTTATCCCATGGGAAACGTGCATCACTGCATGTGCGTACTCACTGGAATGCACCGTATGGCCCTAGTATTTGTTTAGGGTTTCTTAAGCTTTGCAAGGTTAACAGAACCAACTGTAAGAATTGGTAGGGTATGGTATTGGTAACAGATAATGGTCTCTGTTAAGGTATTTTCTACACAAGTTGTGTACACATTTCTGGTCTTTTCCATGGGAAAAACAGGCTGAGTGTTCTTCATAGTAGTTGATGTTGGGGTCTGACGTCTTGAGACAGACCATTCCACCTGATTTGTCAGTTCACTCTGTATATCAGTTCTGCCAGCTATGATTCTAGCGCAGAGATGGATAAGTTTTTTTACATCCTTTAACATAGTGGTGTAGCTGTGTAAGAATTACTTGTTCTATTAAAAGGTGCATGCAAAATTTTCTGCAACACAGATATTCAGGAATTTTGCTTATGAATTTTTTTCTATGAAAAATGAAAGCCTTGGTCTGTACAGGGGAGTACGCAGGTTATGGTTCTGAGTTTCAAAGAAGTCAATGGGAAAGAAAGTCTTTCTGAAAATTTTATCCAAGTTTTTAACAGCCATGCTTGCAAGTAGAGGGGGTGGATTCATTCAAACTGGTACAGAGACGCATGTTAAATGTCATTGTGCTGATAAGACCTCCAAGGTGAATTCCACCTTGCCCTCTCCACAGAAATGATGGTTGTCCTCACCCCCGGGCCCCTACTAAGTTACATAAGAGGGGGATTTAAGTTCTTCTAAAAGTTAAGCACTGTGGCAGTTCTGTGTCTAGACAGTGCTGTTTTCTCTGCTGGGCTGTCATACCATTGGTCTTCCAGCAGGAAAGAGCTTTACTGTCACTTCTCTTACAAAAAGTAATTTGCTATTCAGTTAATTATTATTTGCATCATAGAAGCACCTAGAGATCCCAGCCAAGATCAAGGTCCCTACTCCTGGGTACTATATGAAGACAGCAAGAGTTCATTCATCCCTGCCCTGACAACATTATTAATAAGACAAATCAAAGGCTAAGAGATATAGAGGAAAAGAAGTTAAGTGGCCTGTCCAAGGTCACACTAGAGGTCAGTAACTGAGATGGGAAGAAAACCCAGTCTCCTGACTACAGGGATTTATACACATACCTTTTTGTCCCGCAATGTACTGGATATCCGCCACTTTGGAGCACACTGCATAACTGAGTCTGCTCCACACAAACTGATGTGAACTGCACTGCGCTACATGCAGTTATATAAGTGGCGAAATGCACATCAGCGCACAGAAAATGGCAGCAGCGCACTTTTGAACTAAAACATCTTCTATGTGTTTTAGTTCAAAAACGCACCACCGCTATTTTCTCAGCACTAAAGCACATTTCACCGCTTATACAACTGCAAGCGACACAGCACTGCACACGTTTCAAAGTGCCTGGCACTGCAGCACTTGTATGTGTAAAAATGCCCTACCATACAGGTCCAAGACTATTTCCTTATCATTCTTGATTTTATCCTGGACTTGGATAGCATCGGAGATAGAAAAGCAGCAGCACACAGTACAAATAAGTTAGTAAATTCTCACCTTCCCTTTTTAATGAGGAATCGTTTTAAATCCTGAGGGATACTGCCAGTCTTCCGTCCAACTTCCAAGTACAGATTAGGTCGGTCAAAACTAGTACACGTGACCTGAGGATTCCTTAGGCGCAGACAGTCTACTATGTCTGCTCTAACCGAAGGACTTGCTGTTGCAGTTAAAGCAACAATAGGAACCTGAAATGAAAAGTAGAGATAAACAAGAGAAATCAGGAAAAAAGAGAGGCCATTAATTCCTGCTTTGTAAGATTATTCTAAATCACAGATTCACAGAAGTTTAGGGGTGGAAGGGACCTTGTGAGATCATCAGGTCCAGCCCCGCTGCTCTGGGCAGGAAAGACTGCTGGGGTCAAATAACCTCAGCAAGGCGTGTGTCTAGTCTCCTTTTGAAGATCTCCTGGGTAGGTGCCTGTATCACCCCTGCTGGGAGTCTATTCCAGAGTCTGGTCACAAGAACCATGAAGTTTTCCCTTATATCCAGTCTGAAACCTTGTTCTAGGAGTTTATGACTGTTGCTCCTGGTTTTCCCCTGGGGTGCTTTGGTGAATAGTTGTTCACCTAGCCCCTGATGCTCCCCGCTGATATATTTGTAAGTTGCCAACCGATCCCCCCAAAGTCTTCTCTTTTCTAGGCTGAACAGTCCCATATATGTCAGCCTTTCCTCATAGGGCTTGCTCTTCAGGCCTTTAATCATACAAGTGGTTCTTCTCTGGACTCTCTCAAGTTTCTCCACATGGTTCTTGAAGTGTGGCATCCAGAACTGGATGCAGTACTCCAGATGTGACCTCACCAATGTCGGGTATCAAACAGGATGGGATTAGATATCATGATCTGTTTATCATTCCTGGAAAACCCTGATGCTTTTGAAAAGTGCACACAATACTTAGCAACTTAGAGCTGTCTTATTGTCACAAGAGATCGCTCAAAAAATCACCAAACAGTTACCTGCCTAGTGGGGAGGAAGGGACAAAAGAACACAAAGTTATATTTCAAATATATACATTTTAATGTAATTGAATTATTACTTTTATTTCTATCTGCAATGTGATTATGTTCATTTTCAAATACAAGGGCCTAAAAGTTAGGTACCCGAGAACAAAGTCTCCACAGATATGTGCCAAAAGTTAGGCCCCTAAATCCCTATTTAGCTAAGGATGGGTGTTTTAAGAGTACCTCAATTACTAGAATTCAGTTAGATTCTGTGGTCATTCAGATAGTTTTGAAAGTCCCATCCTTAGGCATGTAATTTTCTGCGT
>NW_005842689.1:689504-693837 GCF_000455745.1 Alligator sinensis | reverse complement strand
GAAAGACAGGATTGGGATGCAACATGACCTTGATAAACTGGAGAAATGGTCTGAAGTAGACAGGGTGAAACTCAGGTGAGACAAATGAAAAAGACTGTCCCTCTCTACACTGAGAGAGGGACAATCAAATGCAAAATTTACAAAATGGTGAAAGACCAACTAGTAGACATAAAATTTAAACACACAAAAACCCTAAACTATGCATGTACTTATGCTCTAAAAATAGTGAAATACATAGAAATACACACTTTAAATTTCATTATACTATCTTCAAAAAAACTTAGAGAAAATGAAAAAAGCCCACAAAATGTAAGTATAAGAATTTTCACTTTTTTACTAGTTACATGGAGAATTAACAGTGCTGTCTACAGAACATGCATGTCTGTTTTAGGATATGTCTATATCATATTGTTTTATCTGCTTACAAAATAATATGTTTATGTATTAGACTTATAAGCTGCCTTTTCCAAAGGCTCAGGGTGGCTTACAGTAAGAGAAAAAATAAAAGCAGCAGGTAGAATATTAATGAGGGATATAAAACAAAAAAATCCCTGAACAATACCCTAAACTTAGCCTTCCTTGCTAAATGCCTGCTCAAACAGAAAGGTCTTGCAGTGATTCTTGAAGATGTCAATGCCTGCCAGAGCCGAGGCTTGAGGGGAAGGGAATTCTAAAGTTAAAGGCAAGCTATCAGGGAGCCAGCTGCTCTCTGTTACTCCCTCCCCCTTGGAAAAAGGGAAGGTAGAGCAGTCCTGTGGGATACTAAGGGTCTCTTTCTGTCCCACTACACTTGAGTGTAAAGCGTGATGAATGTTATGTCTGCCAGAGCCCTTTGTGTCCAACACCAGTTAGAGGAAGTAGTTATTCCAGGATCTACAGCAGAGGTGTGTACTCAGCTGGAGTACTGAAACCAGCTTTGGGAACCATTCTTTAAGAAAAAGATGTGGAGAAATTAGAAAGTCCAAAGAAGATGCAGATACCACTAGCAGGTTCATAGGATATCTCACCAAAAGGGTCAGGAGATCCAGATACTAAATCTGTCTTAGCCCTTCGGGGACTATTAATTATAACTAGGGGTGTCTCACCTTACAGAAGACTCATAGGATCAAAGATGTGGAGACTACTTGACTACATTATCATGATCTTTGTGTTGCTAAGTGAGACCTGGCTCTGTGTCTTTGGCAATGGAAGTTCTGCCATTTTCTGAAGGCCTTACTGAGCCCAAGCAAAATTGCTCCCTGTGTTTTCCACACTCTGATCTTTGAGTGTTAATGCCAGACAGTGGAATTATGTCTGTTTCTAGGCCTTTTTGAACTTCCAAGTTACCCCGGAGGGTCGGGAAATCTCAGACTTGGAACTCCTTAGTCTTCTGGAGTCTTGTCCATCAGCTGTCTAGACTGAGAGGTCTCCAGGGGCTCACCTCCCTCATGAAGACTCTGCTAGTTAAGGAGAGTTTGTTCTTTGCCTCCATGATGAGAGGCAAAAGATTACCTCAGTTTAATTCAAGCAGATCTTCCTTTAGATACTGAGACTGGCACATACACTTCCAACACCTAAGTGTGCATATTTGAAGGGGTATATGTTGTACCCGTGCTGGTCTAAGAAATACAGACAAACAAAACTCTCAGGTTGGAAGCGATATCTTTTATTAGATCAACTAAATAATAGAAAAAAAAATTCTTTCTTTACAAGTTTTTGGGTCCAACACCCTTCTTCAGGAGGAGGAGAATTCAATGACGGTAAAGGTTCTCCCAAGCAAAAAAGAAACTTCATTTCTTCTCTACCTGGGAGAACTTTTACAGTATTTGAATTCTCCTCAGCCTGAAGAAGGGTGCATATTTGAAAGCATCTTTATGTGCTGTAACAATTTAAAAAAGCACCCACCCTAAAGAGACATCAATATATTTCAGGGCAAACATGGTATGGATTTCAAATCTCTCAGTACATATGAAAAAAACAATGTCAGAAAAGGAAATCCTAAAGTTATGATGAACAAAAATTCAACTTTTAAAAGGTAACTAAAAACACCTTCCTCCCCTATTTAAAACAGGATACGTTATAAAACCTTACCAAAGGGAGAGTCGTCTTTAACAAACCCAAAGTCCTAAAGGAATTTCTGAAGTCATGACCCCACTCTGAAATGCAATGAGCTTCATCGACAGCTATGAGTGTGATACCTTGAAGGAAAAAAATCCACAGTACAAACTGAACAAAGAAATTATGTAACACATATAGACATAGACACAGAGGCTGCATCTACACATGCAGTTTACTGTGGAGCTGACTAATTAGTTTCACAGTAAAGTGTCACTGTCTACATGTTTATTAGGATGCAGTTAATCAATTAACTCCATCAAAATGCACATGTAGACAGTGACAGGGGCAGGCTGGGGCACAAGAGTACTAAAGTGTGGGGGACTGCCTGCTGACTAGCCCTGTACTTTAGCACCCTTGTGTGCCAGTCAGCCCCTTCACTGACTGATGCCACCCGACACAGCCTGAGGCTGACCCCCCAGGCTGCCTGCCAGCTCGGGGCTGCTCTGCCTTGGCTCAAACTGCTGTGGTCCCAGGTGCACACGCAGACACTGCGCCTGGGAGCCGTTTTCTCCAGCACAAACTGTGCCAGAGTTTATAATGTTGCCTTTATGGCACATGTGGATGTACCCAGAAAGTCCTAAAACAAAAAAACTTCAGTTTGCATATGTTAACATTTCACAGCAAGAAGTCTGAGAAAATTGAGGTCAAGTTCTGAGGTACTACAAGCAGGAATCTCACGTAATTCTTGAATGACTTAATTTGTTCAGGTTTTTGAAAATGGTTGTCACCAACTCTGGGAACCCATTTTCACATTGACTTTTTTTTTTTTTTTTTTTTGGAAGAAACCACAAGAGATTTTTCAAATCTGTCCTCTCTGCCTCAGCGCCACACTTTTCTTTACCAAGTCTTTGCCCTCAAGCTCATCTTTGATAGCATGTTTATAACTTCACCTCTTCCCACTCCTCCCACTTCTAGCAGGTAGGGCACACTTACAGACTCCATACAGGTAAACTAGACAGAAGACAGACTGCAAAGATGATCGCTACTCCACCCCCTAACCTATTCTTGTACAGTAAACACCACTCATAATACAGTAAAAGCTATGTTATCTGGCACTTTACCATCTGAAATGCTCCATTAACCGGCATCTGCCATCTTACGTATCACCTGCCAATTGACGCGGCAAAAGCAAAACCGGAAGTCCCACCATGGCACTTCTGGTTTCACCGCCGCAAGCTGAGTCCCACTTCTTCCTTGTGGACTATGGCCCAGGGCAAAGCAGCATGCGCAGGGCCCCCCTCTCTGTCCCCTGGCACACTGACGCCAGGGAGTGAAAGCCCTAGTGCCAGGCTGGAGATAAGTGCAACTCCCAGGTAACCAGCATATTTGATTAACTGGCACCCTCCATTCCCCATGGATGCCGGATAACAGAGCTTTTACTGTAAATACATTACAGTTTAAACTATTGCTTTGTCTCCTCAACTGTCACTTACATCAGCCTGTTACATGAGGTGTATACAATTCGATGGTCTGTCTTGGAGCTCTCAAGCACCAACATATTGGATCAGAACAAAGGGCTGTATAGCTTAGTACAGTGATTCTCAAACTTTTTTTTCACGGGCCACATGCAAATTGCTGCGGGTCTCGGTGGACCACTTAATAAACTTTTTTTTGTTCTACAATTCAAAGCACACAACTCATATTTTAATCCCAGTAGTCTTACTTTACAAGTACAGATATTCTCGACTGTTCCGCAACCTTTCTGCGGACCACCTGAATGGAGTTCATGGACCAGTGGTGGTCCATAGACCACAGTTTGAGAGCCTCTGGCTTAGTATCCTTCCTGACAGTGGCAAGTAATGGATTCCTTAGATCAGGAGTGTCAAATATATGGTGTGTGGGCTGGATCTGGCCCAGGAAGCTTCTCTGTCCAACCTGCCAGGCTACTAGAAGGCCACTGGAAGTCAGGGGGTGTGGCATGCCACGGAATTTAGAGACCTTAGGCTCCGCTGCCCATGGCCATTGGCAGCGAGTCTGGCTCACCACCGGGGCCCGCCCACAATTTTTTGGGGTCCCTGTGACAGGGGGCAACTCTCAGGGCCAGGTCTCATGCCAGCCCCCACCTGTCTCTATGGGGCAGTCTGCCCAGTCTCATGTGCCATGACTTTTCTGTTCCCGTAAACTGGTGGTATAATGTGGGAAGCTGCCCATTCCCAGCCCCGATGCCTAGTGTTCCAAAATGGCCGCCCTCATCAGGCATCTGGCTGCTGCCTGCCTCTGCCTTTAAAGTGGCAGG
>NW_005842689.1:672383-689427 GCF_000455745.1 Alligator sinensis | reverse complement strand
GGGCAGGCCCCCAAAGTGGCACTGCCACAGCCCCCTGCAAAAAATAGTTTTGGGGCCCCCTGCCCTGAAGAAGCTGCCGGAAGTGGCGGGGGGGAGGAGCAGGTGCCAAGTGGCTGGAACCGTCTAGTGGGAATCTATAAATGAAGAAAGCGTGAGGAGAAGCGTGAGGCATTTGGAGCGGGATGTGTAAGGTGGCTGATAGTTGCGGTGTTAGTGTGGCTGTTGAGAGTTGCTGAGTGGACTGAGACGCTGTGTGAAGAGCCTGCATCTGACCTGGCCAGTCAGGCTGTCAGCCTTCCACAGTGTTAAGTCATACCTGTGAGGTATGCGGAAAAGTGACCATCAGTCAAGTGACCATCTTTGAACTCTCTCTCGATCTGCTGATAAGATGCTGTAGCCAGCTGGCTCTCAGGCATTGTCCTATCTGATCTGAGTAGCTGTCAGCCCTTTGGTACGTATTACCCAGTCCCAGGGGCGTGGGACCATGGATGTACTGATGTATGTGTGCAGAACTGTAAACCTTGCTATCTTTGTGTCAGTTGTACTTACACGTGTTCTTGTTCATCTTGTCAGTCATAATTGTGGTTCTCAGACCCTGACCCTGCATCTGTAAATAGTTTTGTATATGGTGATTTATTAGCTTGATCATGTATATAGTATTTTAGTACATAGTACTTAGCTTGTTATTGTGGTCCTTTATAGTTAGCTAATTGTTGTTGAATAAACGGTTAAATTTGTTTCAGTTCAATCTAAATCTGAGTCATTCATTTATGCAAATTCATTCCAATCACCCCAGGGTGACGTTGTGGTAGATCACCAAATTCATAGATTCACAGATGCTAGGGTCAGAAGGGACCCAAACAGATCATCAAGTCTGACCCCCTGCCATGGCAGGAAAGTGTGCTGGGGTCAGATGACCGCAGCCAGATGCCTGTCCAGCCACTGCCTGAGGGAGACAACTCCACCCACCCCTTCAATTGGAGACTTTGATTTAATTAATTATCAAAGTCCTTGGATAACACACTGATGGCAGACCTCTGCTCCCAGACTCCATGCGGATACCTGACCACTGCCCAGTTGTACTACTGGCTTTTGAACCCAGTTATATTACTGGCCTTCACAATGCCCTGTGGTAATGAGTTCTATCTATTAATTATGTATGTGGAAAATAAATAAAAATACTTCCCTTTTTTCCTAAGCCTAATGTTTCGTAATTTCATTTTCTAGTCCATCTCTTGAATTATATTATATAGTAGACAGGAGTTCCCTATTCGCTTTCTCCGCACTAGTCATACTTTTGTAGACGTTTCTCAACATCCACCTCCCCCCACGCAACAGTCACCATTCCAAGCTGAAGTGTCCTAGTCTTTCCAGTCTCTCCACATATGGAAGGCGTTCCATATTCCTGATCACTTTTGGCCTCTCTCAGTAACTTTTCTAATTCTACTTTTTTTTTGGTGGGGGAAGTAAGGGAGAGAATGAAGGAACATTTAAGAGCCTTTTTGATTTGTGGTATTGTTACAAAGAAAAAGGATCAAACTGCCCTTTCAGATGGTAAGGACAAAGCTCTTCCTTGGGACTTCCCCATAGCCTTATTTGGTCTGCCTCTCCTGAGAGGACCCCCTGCAGACAGTGCTAGCATGTCTTCCCAAGGGGTAAGCCTCGGACTTTGAGACCCTGGCTCTTCTCAGTCCCTGGGTTCCCCGGCAATTCACACCAACCTCACCTCTGGGACCTCCTTCTTTGTGGTCAGCTGCCAAGAAGGAGGGAGTGTTTTCTTCTTTTAAAGAGGAGGGGTCAGAGTGCCAATGTCCCAAGCAGCACAAAAGGTACCACTTTAAAACAATCTTTATTGTGCCATTCCAATTCCCTGTCCTCATTCAGACTTTTCTGTCCTCCCTAGGGCCATTTCTTTTCTCCCTGTCCACCCTAGGACCTTCTCTCCTTCAGCTCCCTCAGAGCCTCCTCATTCTCCACAAGCCCAGTCAGCCAAGCTTGCCACAAAACAGTTACAAAACTTAAGTCTTAACCTAGGGGATGACTAATACAATGAAACATTATATCATGGGGAACCAGTCAGGGGCCAGTGTCTGTGGCCTGACCTCAGGCCTAGACTACAATCTGCCCTTGGGATGAAAAGGGCATCTAGAGGTAAGCAGTGACCACAAGCTGATTGAGTTCAGGATCCTGAGGAAAGGAAGGATGGAGAACAGCAGAGTAAGGACCCTGGACTTCAGAAAAGCAGACTTTGACTAACTCAGGGAAATCCTGGGCAGGATCCCCTGGGAGGCCAGACAGATGAGGAGAGGGGGTCCAAGAGAGCTGGCTGTATTTTAAAGAAGCCTTACTGAGAGTGCAGGAACAAACCATCCCAATGTGCAGGAAGACTAGCAAGTATGGCAGAAGACCAACTTGGCTTAGCAGGGAACTCTTCGTAAACTAAATCACAAAAAGGAAGCTTATAAGAAGTGGTAACTTGGACAAACAACTAGGGAAGGATATAAGAGCACTGCTCAGGCATGCAGGGATGAAGTCAGGAAGACCAAAGCACAATTGGAGTTGCAGCTAGCCAGGGATGTGAAGGGTAACAAGAAGGGTTTTTCTACAAGTATGTCAGTAGCAATAGGAGGATCAAGGAAAGTGTGGATCCCTTACTGAATGGGGGAGGCAACCTTGTGCCAGAGGATATAGAAAAGGCTTAAGTGCTCAATGCCTTTTTTGCCCCAGTCTTCACAGGCAAGGTCAGCTCCCAGACTCCTGCACTGGGCAGCACAGTTTGGGGAAGAGGTAAGCAATCCTCAATGCTGAAAGAACAAGTCAGGGATTACTTAGAAAAGCTGGATGTGCACAAGTCCATGGGGCCTGATGCGACTGCAGAGCTATTGGACATCATCTTTGAAAACTCATAGCAAACAGGAGAGGTCCCAGATGATTGGAAAAGGACAAACATAGTGCCTGTATTTAAGAAAGGGAAGGAGGAGGATCCAGGGAACTACAGACCAGTCAACCTCACCTCAGTCCCTGGAAAAATTATGGAGCAGATCCTCAAGGAATCCATTTCTAAGTACTTGGACGAGAAGGCGACTAGGAACAGTCAGCATGGATTCACCAGGGGCAAGCCATCCCTGACTAACCTGATTGCCTTCTATGACAAGGTGACGGGCTCTGTGGATGCAGGGAGACTGGTGCATGTAGTGTATCTTGATTTTAGCAAGGCTTTTGATACAGTCTTCCACAGCATTCTCACAGACAAACTAAGAAAGTATGGGTTGGCTGAATGAACTGTAAAATGGACAGAAAACTGGGTGGAGCATCGGGCTCAGAGAGTAGTAATCAATGGTTCAACATCTAGTTGGCAGCTGGCATCAAGTGAAGCACCCCAGAGGTTGGTCCTGGGGCTGGTCTTGATCAACAACCTGGAAGATGGCATAGGGTGCACCCTGAGCAAGTCTGCAGATGACACCAAGCTGGGGGGAGTAGGAGATACGTTGGAGGGTAGGGCTAGGATTCAGAGCGACTTAAGAGAAATTGGAGGATTGGGCAAAAGAAATTTCATGAGGTTCAGCAAGGACAAGTGGGAAGTCCTGCACTTAGGACAGAACAATCCCATGTACTGGTACACGCTGGGGGCTGACCGGCTGGGCAGCAGCTCTGCAGAAAAGGACCTGTGGGTTACAGCGGACAATAAACTGAATATGAGCCAGCGGTGTGCCCTTGTTAATAAGAAGGCTAATGGTATACTGGGCTGCATTGGTAGGTGTGTTGCCAGTAGGTCAAGGGAAGTGATAATTCCCCTCTATTCAGCACTGGTGAGGCCACATCTGGAGTACTGTGTTCAGTTTTGCCCCCTCCCCCCCACCCCAATAGAAAGGATGTGAATAAATTGGAGAGGGTCCAGGGAAGGGCAACAAAAATAGTGAGGGGCTTGGGGGACATGACTTATGAGGAAAGACTGAAGGAACTGGTCTTATTTAGTCTAGAGAAGAGGAGACTGAGAGGGGATTTAATAGCAGCCTCCAACCACCTGAAGGGGAATTTGAAAGAGGATGGAGCTAGATTGTTCTCAGTGGTGGCAGATCATAGAACAAGGAGCAATGGTCTCAAGTTGCAGCAAGGAAAGTTTAGGTTAGATATTAGGAAGAATTTTCTCACTAGGAAGGTAGTAAAAAACTGGAACAGAGAGGTGGTGGAAGCTCCATCCTTGGAAGTTTTCAAAACCTGGCTAGACAAAGTCTTGGCTAGGATGATCTAGTTGGCAATGATCCTGCTTTGAGCAGGAGGTTGAACTAGATGACCTCCTGAGGTCCCTTCCAACTCTAACTTTCTATGATTCTATGTCCTGCTTAGGGAACTATTTACAAGAATCATTTACAGTAAAGCTTGCTCACAATGAGCCTCCTGAAGTGTTTCCCACCAGAACTGCAGGCTAGAATCCAGGTCACTGAGCTTCCTTCATCACAGGTATACATTTACTCTGAACATGGTCTTTTTTATAAAGTGTTTATGCTACCTGTAGGCATTTCACCTTATTAGTTGTACACTGCAATTTCCTTATAACTAGTTTATTTATGTTGTTCCCTTTTAAAGAGCTGTTAATGTTGTTTTGTTGGATTTTTCTTTTTACTTACTTTCTCCTGAAAGAATTTGACTGTCATGACATTATAGTCAGTGTTAGAGAGGCTCATCTGTAAGGACTTCAGTAAAAGGATGCCCACCCAGCTAGCAGAGAGGCAAGAGCTCTGCCCAGGGATGCTGGGTCTCTGACCCTGGTTGCTGCCCCTAGGGGCTAACATGCATCCTGTGCCTGCTCCCCTCCCCATAAATTCAAACCACACAGGCTGCTGTGCACCCTGGGACCTCCAAACCTCCCCTTTCTAGTCCCAACCTGGTCGACCAGTAATAGCTATAACTAAAACATAAGCACACTGAATAAATTTAAACTGTAAGCCTACTGGCTGCATAACAAACTTGTCACCCTAGTCCTTTAACACTCTTTACTCAGAGGCTTCATTGCAAGCAGCTGTTGCCAAGTTCCTCCCACTGATCCACTTGGGTGTGAAGCTTTTTCCTTTCGTCTTGCAGTCCTCCGGGTGATCTGCTCCTAAGCAGTCACTCTGCCAGTGTCTGTTTCAGGAAGAGCTCTTGCCTCTCTGCTAGCTGGGTGGGGCTTCCTTTTGGGTTGTTACTTCTACTAACTGGTGTCATCAAACCGTGTTATCAGTGAGAGAAATATACAGGCAGCAAATGTGTTTGCTTTGAGAGAAATAGTGAAAGATCAGCAATGAGAACCATGATAGGGGAAGGATTTCTGTAGGCATTTCAGTATCAGAGGAAGAATTCACATCTCTCAAATAGTACTTCAGAAGTTCCCAGTAGTATTTTCAAAAAATTAAAACATTTTATTTACTTTAGCTGATTTTTCAGAGCATTATACCTGATGAATCTGTACATTCTGAAATACAAATATTGCAGGTGGGCAAACTGGTTCTCTTATGACATTATTGGAGGGCATCAGTTGAAAAAAGAGGAAAATACTCTTGTAGATGGGACTGGCTTTCCAGATTATATTAGAGCAGTTTCTTGCAGCAAGGAAGCACCTTCAAGATATGAGACCCCCCAATAGATAGGCAGAGGCTGGCCCTGTCACTGAAGAGGTAAACCACAAACATGAGGTTGCCCATGAAGGAATTGGTTGGGATTGTAAAGTTGGAAGGTAACACAGGTTGAACCAGTAGACTTCCAAGTCCTAGGGAAAAGAAGAGTAAAGATGCTGGCCTTCAGAAAAGGAGACTAAAACACTCAGGGAACTGGTAGAGGGATCCTCTGGGAGGGGTCCTCTGGTAAGCATGGGGGTGGGAAAAGACTCCAGGAAAGCTAGTCATACTTTAAATAACCTGCAGTATGGGCACAATAGAAAGCTACCATGAAGAGAAGAAAGGATGGGGAGTTCAGCTGGAGACCAGCTGGGCTAAACAATGAACTCTTCAGTGAGTGGAAACTCAAAGGATCCTACAAAAAGTGAAATCTTAGCCACAGACTAGGGAAGAGTTTCAGAGTATCACATTGGCATTCAGGGAGAAAATCAGGACAGCCAAGGCATAAATTGCAGCTAACAGGAGACATAAGACAATGAAGAGGAAGTAATGTCAGAAATAAGAGGAAGATCAAAGAAAATATAGGTCCCTTATTGAATGTAGAGCGTGGTCTGGTAATGGATCATGTTGAGAATGCTGAAGTATTTAATGCCTTTTTTCATTTAGTCTTCCTGAATAAAGTCAGCTATAAGATGAGTGCATTTGTCAGCAAGGAAGGGGGAGGAGATAAGCAGCTTAGAGAAGCTGGTTATTTTCAAGTCGGCAGGGCTGGATGGGATGCTTCCTAGAGCACTCAAGGAATTGGTTGAGGAAACTGCAGTACTACTTACTATTATGGTTTAGAACTCTTGGGGTTGGGTGAGGTCCTGGATGACTAGAAGAAGGCAAATGTAATGCTTGTTCTTATAAGGAAAGATGAGGATCCAGGGAATTACAGACCAGTGACTTTGACATTGACACCTGAAAAGATTTTTGGAGCAGGTCATCAAGAAATGTATAAGCATTTGAGGGAGATCAAGGTGATCAGGAAGAGCCAACATGCATTCACCAAAAACTAGTCATGCCTGACCCACCTAATTTCCTTCTATGACAGGGGACCAGGCTTCACAGATGAGGGGAGAGCAATGGATATTATATAACTTGACTTTACAAAGCCTTTTGACACTGTCTCCCATGACATTTTCAATAGTGAGCTATGGAAATGCAGTCTAGATGAAAGTACTGTAAAGTGGCTTTGTAACACGTTGCATTATTGTGCTCAAGGAGTAGTCATCAAGGGTACTGACAGATGTGGGGGGAACCTCCCCCTCCCACTTTATCAGAAGCAGCAGCGCATTACTTTGACCCGACTCCACAGCATCTGTATAGATCAAGTGCTTCAGCGAGGCTTTTTGGTGCTTTTATCTAAAGCTGATTGAATCATCAGCTATTAGATAAAATTTAAAAAAAAAACACCACTAAAGTGCCCAATCTATACAGACATTGGGAAAGCCAGGTGTAACTAACGTGATGCCTCTTTTGGGCATGTGCTGGGTTCAGCACAGGAGCGCACCAAATTTAACGTGCCATTTGGGGGGGGGGGGGGGGGGGGGGGGGGGGGGGGAAGGAAGGTGGACAGGGGGTGTTCCATGTCTGCAAGCAGCCCAAAAGCTCAGCAGTTAGTTGTGACGAAGTATTTGAATGGGATTCTGCAGCGATCTGTCTTGAGTCCAGTACTGTTTAATATCTTCAGAAATGCTTTGGAAGATGGGATTGAGTATACGATTTAGCAAATTTGCAGGTGATGCCAAACTGGGTAGAGGTGCAGGGAACCTAGATGATAGGATAGGATTAGGTTCAGAATGACCTTGATAAACTAAAGAATTGGTCCAAAATTAATTGAATGAAATTCAATAAGGACAAATGAAAGTTCTGCACTCACAGTGGAGTAATTGCATGCACAAGCAGATTGAGGGATGACTGGCTAAACTTTAATACTGCAGAATAGGATACAGGGGTTATATAGCGCATCATAAGTTGAATATGAACTAACAGTGTGCTCTTGTTACAAAAATAGTTTACAGGGCTTCTAGCCCTACTTTTCTGTTTCTTGTACTGTGGAAAAGCAGGTGGCATTTTATATTTGGTAGCTGGCAATCTCTGATTAGGCTCTGGTATGTTGTCAGTCACTTTGCTGGTCTGTCCCTGGACACTCATGGAACCAGAAGAATTCCAGGACTCTGAGTGACATTCTCACCGATCATGACAGCTAATTTTTCGATGGCCTGGCTAATGTATGGAACAGTACACTGACCTTTGTCATAGACACCTGTTCCCACTACTATAGCAGCAGAGGTCCCTTTGGTACATGGGGGTACTGAGACAGCTTAAGTGTGAGGGTAGGCAGCTGGTGCGCAAGTAGCTCTTGACCCATGCTGAAGCTGATCAGTTGTGTTATAAATCTTTCTTAAAGGACTATGATGTGGCAGTGGCAGCTGCTAAGAAGTGTTTTTTTCCCCACTGCCGCCTGCATCTGCAAAGTGTGATCCAGTGGAACTGTTCTGGGTGGTAAACAGTCTGGTTAACCTGACTTGTTTCTGTCCAGAAACTGAGTCTATTTCAATCCACTTTGACTAGTTTGTCACCTACTTTGCAGACAAAATCGTGCATATCCAGCACAGCTTGAGGACCACTACTTTTGCTGCAGAGTAAGTTCTGGGTTGAGTAAGCACTTCTGGTCCACTTCCAGGTCTGCCAGGAAGCATGTAGCGGGGCCACCCTGCACACCCCCCAACTCAGCGACTGGTGCCTTCTGGGGGGGGGGGGGGGGAGGGGGGAGAAGACACACCCAGAGTCCCCCCGTGGCTGATCGCCGAGCTGGAAGGGTGCAGTGGGGGGCCTACACGCTCCCTGGAGGACTCAGAAGTGGACCAGAAGTACTTTTAAAGATGTGTCTATGTCCGAACTGCTGATTCTCCAAGTCTGCATCAAATCTTCAGATTTGGATTCGGACAAATCAGATCAGGGACAGTGATCCAAATCAATGAATCCAATCACTGTCCCTGATTTGGACTGAATCCAAATCGAATAGGGCCCGCTTTGTACACCCCAAGTAGTTATTTGAATAAAAAACAATGTAATTCCATGAACCTGAAGTTAACTTACCAATAGTTTGGTCAAGTTCCTGAATCAACGATAAGTTTCCTGAACAAAACTCTGGAGTCATGTAGACAACTCTATAGTGACCTCTAGAAAAATTGGGAATATACACTGTTATACAAACTGAGATAAAAGCATGCAAGCATTAAGGAGGGCAAAAGAGTGGGGAGGGGAGCAATGTAAAGAAGTTTTGGATGAGGAAAGAAAAGAACAGAGGAAGAGGATAGAGACAAGGAAGCACGGCAGGGGAAAACTAAGAAAACTTCATGACAAACAAGAAAGAAGAAATTAATTTAAATAGATTTGAGAGTGAGAAGAATCCATTAAGGTCATCTAGCCTGACTTCCTATAAAGCACAGGTCTTTAAATTTTACCCAGTGATCCCCAAAAGGTTGGGAGTTGAGCTAGAGTGGAAGGGAAAACAGAATGATAAACAGAGGAGGGGTGGGGAGAAGCAATCAAAGAAAGGACTAGTAGTGACCCACAAATCTAAATTTGCCTAACTCATTCTAATTTAAGACCTCCTTTTGTTATAATTTTGCCAAATTTTAATAATTAGAGTAAAGGGATACTATGCTGTGTGTCTGCCTGAGGTGGAATTATGGGGTTTTTATTTGGAAAAAGCTGTCTGAAACAGTTCAGCTTTCCTGAGAACAAGGTTATGGTAAATGTGTGTTTTTGACCACGTTGAAAAAATTCTTACAATATTTCTATTAAGTTGTAGCATCTCCAAGCTTCAGAGAAGGGACTGGAAGTTTGGCAAGGGAAATTATTCTGGTGTCAAAGAACTGGCTTTTCCCACACCCAAGAAAGACTCTCCAAATCTGGCCAAGTAAGTAGCTTTAAAAAATATTAGTTCCCACAGGAATCACAGTAGAGGTTGGACATTGACATTATTATTCTAGAGAGTCCATCTGCACCCAAGACACATAGCCTTTGTGTGCTATCTGGATTGTACATGCACCATCCTAGAGGTACAAAGACTAAGAAGGTCTTCCCTCAAAACTGTTCCTTGTAGTTGCTGTGCTTTCTGGGCTGTTGTCCTCCATCAGGACTGGGAAGGCAATGTCCTTCAGCTGCAGGAGAAAAACCTTGAAGATCAAAATAAATCATTTGTTTTCCTCTTTGTTCTCTTCACCTGGAGCCCATATGTTAATGGAGCTTATCAGCAAAAGAAAGCTGGGTCTTCTGGTCATGGAGCAGCCTTTACAAAACTGTAAATGGAGAGGCTCTCATTGCTCAATAGAGCCAAAGAACCAAGCACAGAGCCACAGCTAATACATATTTAGAGAGATCGCATGGTCATGAGTTCACATCACAAATAGCTAAAGACAAGTAAAACCATGTTGTGCCAGTAACTGGAGTTTTTATTATATTAGACTTATATTAGACTTCCAGGTCATGAAGATGGCTTGGTACTGACTTGGTGGAGGACCTTTTCCATCTCTTGAGATCCAGAGCCTGAACAGAGGCAAGGCCCTATAGACCCAGCAGGTTTCCTTGACTTGAAACAACTCTGCCATCTGCTTCTTCCCCCCACCCCGGCACCATCTTGGCTACCTGTATTAAGGGAAAAGCACTCAGCCAGCCTGCATACCCTACAGAGCCAACAGCCCTCCCTGGACAGGTGCCACCTTGTGATAAATAACATTTAAGGATGCTCCTTGGTGTTGCCCTTTGACAGGGACAGAGGATCTTTGTTATGTCCCTATTTTAGTACTTTTGAATTTAATGTTGTGTTTGTTGGAGGGATTCAGGGGAGATATGTGCTTTTTTGGGGACAGCCACAGACACTCTGTAGGACAGGAAAGTATGGGTATGGAAGAGATATTAGGGGAGGGTAGAGGGATCTCTCCTGGGTGTGATAGGTAGGGCACTTGGAGCAAGAACAGGTTTCTTATAATCAGACATGAATGGGGGTTGGGAAAATTGGGAGGCACTGCTGGGATTCGCTGGAGAGTCTGTTCTTATGGGTGATAGACAGGAAAGCGGGAGTGAGTTTTCAAGTTCCGGGGTATCATTTGGGGAGTCTAATGTTGTCTCTCATTTGTGGATGGTTTGTCATTTATTGTAAACCACCCTGAAGCTTTCTGGTTAGGATGGGATATAAATCTACATCTGAACAAACATTAACAGTAAAATGTCATGGCATCTGCAAGGCCTGTCCAGCACCAGAGATTTCACCTATTGAGATCTATGCACTTCCGTGTAGCTCATGCGTGGTTAGGTTATTTGGAGTGAAGAGGAAAGGCTGATACAGTTAGCCCTGGTGCTTTATAAGAATCTGCATTACCTCTGCAGTACAGGGCCAAAAGGTTTTTCAGGGAAGATTATTTTTGCACAGGGATACCAATACCTGAGATAATCAAGAGGACTTCCCTGAACGAGGCTCTGTCCTATGGGAATGGGGTGGAGACAAGCCCTGCATTTTGGTAGGGGTCCAAGCCCTGAATGCTAACTTTGAATGACATGGTGCTGGAGATAAGAAGGGTTGCCAGAGGGAGAAGGTGCTGGATGGCAGAGCTGATAAAAAGATTTAGTGCTTAGGTCAGAGGAAAACCCCAGGGATTTGTCCAAAATTTGATCTCCTGTTCCTTCCTGTTCCCCAGCTAGAATGGTCACCAGTGTCACCAGTTGCCCCAATGGAACAGAAGTATCTGGTGTACATGTCAAAGGCCAGTATAAAACCCATGCATGATGGACAACTCAAAAAGCCCAGAGATTTTAGAGAAGGTATAATCACAGAAGAGGAGAGAAAAAAAAATCATTTGACAAAAATGTCACCAAAGCTGAGGGAAAGGAAAATATTTCTACATAGGCAGAAGAGGGCAGTAAGTGTTCAGAATGGTGGTACTTTGTGGTACAGACAGAAAACCACTGAAGCGTTAGCATTAGGGGGACAATCCTAACACTGGTATTTGGACCAACACAAACAGGCTGAGCCATGTGACATGATTCATTCAGAGTGTACTGGGAGAATCACAGGACTCACAAGCCCTCTTTGGGTTCCTCTTGCAGAGAATGGGTTTTTGGTTGTAGCCATGTTGGTCTAAGGACATATGCAGGCAAGGTTCTTTGGGTAGATGTGATAACTTTTATTAGACCAACTGTGGAGTTCGCAAAAAATGTTTTGCCAGCTTTTGGGTGCAATCACCCTTCTTCCAGCATAGGAAATCTCTGCTGTTCTGAGACTCCAAGGAATGAAAAAATCTAAAAGTGTGACAGGATGTCAGTGAGAATGTAAATAGGTGGAAATTAGGAAAACAAAAGATAAGAGCAGGGAAGGGAGGAAGGGGGAAATGAGCAGGGAAAAAAGCCAAAGGTGAGTAAGGGACACTCTACAATAGTAGAAAAAAGGCCCTTGCAAAAAACTTATTTTCCAACTACTCAATTGGTCTAATAAAAGACATAATATCTACCCAAACAACCTTGCCTGCCTCTTACACAGAATGTCTTTTGAATGGCATGCAGGCATCCCATGATAGCTCAGAATGGATGGCTAGGGAACTGGTTGGACCAGAATCAAATTGGTCAGTGTTTTGGACTGGGAGCCACTTCTCAAAAACTTCCCTGGCATTAGTACCAGAGGATCGTGCTTGTGGGGGAGGAAAGAAGGCTATCCCAATTAAAATAAATATAGTGATTTTAGTTAATTTATTAAAATTATTAAAAAGCATTTAAAAGAATTTCAGTATCTGTATTCAGGATTTGGGTGCTAAAAAAAAAAGTAATGAAACTTACGCTTTGATGTTCCCTATAACATTTTTTGACTGAGCTGCTCCAAGTAAACAAGCTGGAATGCCTGACATACTGTAAAAAGAAAGCAGAAGCAAGATTTGGTTCATTCAAGAAAGTCTGTGTTCTTTTTCTTGCAATACCTCTCAGTCAGTTCCTAATTTATGACAATATTTCACCTTTTACTCCATAAATACTTAATTTCTCTATTAGTTTCTTGCACAGAACTTTAGCAATGGCCTTTTTCAATATCTAAAATCTTCAATTGGTTCTTTACCCTGCTAGATTAAATCAGCTCATTTTGAAAATGTCAATATATTAGCGAAACTTGATTTTCCTTCACAAAAACTGTGATAGTTAGACCTTATCATATCATAATCTTCCAGGTGGTTTGTTACTCTATTATTGCCTTAATCAATCCACTAGCTATAAACAAAATAATTATTAACCTGTTACTCCTTTGTACACTGCTAAATTTTAAAAGAAAAATATAGGTACAACATTTGCCACCCTACACTTCTTTTATTAAGAGATTCTGTCATTTTACTGCCATTTCAGCGACTTTGCACATGAGCTCTTTCAGAACTTTTGGATGTACATTGCCTTGATCTTATCATTCGTATGTTTCACACCATTTTCCCTTCACATTTTTCTCTGATAGCACCTCATCTAGACTGACAGCCAAATTAACAGGGCTACAGAGCTACAGAAATTAAATTATTTTGCCTTCCATTTTTTCACATAAGACAGTATATGAAGTTTGTTGTGAAATACAGTATGGAGTCAATTATCCAGAAAGTCACTTAACTGGGAAGTTTTGTTTTAGCAAAACCGTCAGTCTACAGTTAGGTTTTATTTGTTAGTGAGACAACAGTGTGTTATTTATTTACTTGTACTTGAGATTTCAAAACATTACACAGTACAATACATTTATACATTTAGTTGTTGTTTTTAAATATTTGGTGTACAGTACCATAATTATAGTTTTTAGCACTTCTTACTGTGTTGATTACCCCCAAAAAAACCCTGATTATTCAAAATGGTGGTGACACTGATTGCTCTGGATAAATTACATTTTTTTTTTTTTTTTTTTTTTTTTTTTTTTTTTTTTTTTTACAAAGCCACCAGTTAGAAAGATATTTCACTTACCTGATATGCACAAGGGGGAAAAACTGAGCTAGTATAATTCTTATTAACAATAGATGTCACTAATTTAGATTAAAAAAATTATGTGGGGCTTTACAACTTATCAAAAACAAGTTGCATAAGTGCAGACCATCTCATTTTTTCTCCTCCTTAATCAAGGCAATGAAATGTCACCCTGCAACTTTTGCATCAAGCCTGTAAAAGACTTCAAGAGATGGAGAATCTATCCAATGCTTGGTAAATGGTTCTAGTTGTGAACTGCCCCCATTGTTTAAAAATAAAATTGTGTCTTAACTCCAGACTGAGTTTGTTTAGTTTCAGTTTTCAAACACTGTTGGCTCAGGCATTGTTAGACATGGACTAATGTAACATTTGAAGCAGTCCAAAAACCTTTAGAGTAGTCCAAATGCAGGTGCAGATGTACTCGGCCAATTAAGTGTTTTAAAAACGGCTGCTCTACTTCAAAAACAATCCTAAGGAGGAAAAAAAATTGGGAACAACTTTGAAGTGTGTCACTGTGAAACATTTCAGGTTATGTTTGCACCCTCTAGCAGAGCGTGCTAAGGAGTTGGTCATTTTTCCCAGATCTCATGATATTCCACTACCCAGCATCCCACAGCTGCCTCTGATATTCATGTCAAATTCGGCTGCTATGGGGTCACAAGTAGAGGTGCACCAACATATTGGTGCATGTCAGATCAGCACCAATAAAAGGAAAATTTACATTACTGGCTATCAGATTTTGTTTTGCCAGTATAGCCTATAATGTTCACTGTTAAATATAACATGCCTTCTGGCTGGGGCCCCTGGGCTCCATATGCATGCATTCATGCAGCTGCTCACATGCATGTGACCAGGAATGCAGCCGGGCAGTGTGGAAAGCAGCGGGTAAGTCTGTGGATGAGAAGGGGCATGGGGGAGGGAAGGGGCATTGGGAGGGGGGGCAAGATCAAGGCCCCCATGGTGAGGGAGGGGCAGGAGCAGTGAATGGGACCTGGGGCAGAGAGAGGGACAGACATGCAGGCAGCTCATCCAGGGGTGTGGTGGGAGTGGGGAGCAGGGGCAACTTCCTGCTGCTGTGTGCACCCCTGGGGGAGGCATGGAGGGCGTGTGCCCCCTGGATTTGTGCGTGAGGTGGAGGCAGGCTGCCTGCTGCGGGTCTGGGGCCAGGAGCTGCTCTGCTGGGAGGGGTGCCGGGTTATGGGGAATTTTGGGGTGGCCATAGCCCCCCAAATCTCCCCTAATGCCACCCTTGCTTAGGACACTCGGCTCTGCTGCCTTTCACTTGGGAGGGGCAGGCAGGGGGCACACGGTCAACGCAGGGAAAGGCAGCAGAGCCGAATGCCCTGAGCAGGGGCGGCTCTGGGGCAGCTTGGGGGGGCATGGGCAACCCCAAAATGACCCGAACACCCCTGTATCCACCCCTCCCAGCGCCGCCACCTGCCCCACACAGCTGAGCCCAGCCCCAGCCCAGCCCCCCACCAGGAACGGGCCAGCCAGCACAGCCCCTGGCCACGAGCCTACAGTGGGCAGCCCACGCCCACACCACACACAAATCTGGGGGGAGGGAGGTGGGCAGGTGGGCATATGCCCCCCATGCCTCCCCTGGGGGTACACGCAGTGATGGGGAGCCACCCTCCCTCCTGGCACACCTTGGACAAGCCGCTCATGGCTCCGTCCCGCTCCTGGCCTCAGGGTCGCATTCATTGCCCTGGTTTGGGAGGGGCTGGGGCTGCGGTAGGCACATTCCCTCCCTCACCATGGCGGCCTCAATCTGTCACCCCCAACGCTCCTTCCCGCCCCCCCCCACAGATTTACCACCTGGACACTGTTTTCACACTGTCCAGCTGCATTCCTGGCTGTGTGCGTGCTATGGCTGTGCACATGTATGCGGCATTTATCGGTGATGTTATTGGCTACAATGGGCAAAAAAAACTGATGGCCAATAACGTTAATTTTCCTTTTATCAGTGCCGATCTAACAGGGCACCAATATATTGGTGCACCTCTAATGAAAAGTCTTTGGTTAGTAAAGATAACTACAACAAGAAGCAATTTCTAAAATATATAGAGAAAAAGAAATAGTAGCAAAAGCACAGGTGTGTTATCACTGGAGAATAATAAAACATTCACCAAGAATTCAGAAAAAGAAAGAAGTGTTCAAAATATTTCTCCCCTATTTTGTTTAAAAAAAAAACACAAGCAAACAAAAAATTAATTGCAAAATATTAGTTGTTCTAACGCTACTTAGATGCTGAGAAGCAACTTGTAAAAATTAAACATTTTAACATCTTATTTGAGCAGCTTGCATTGAAGAGTTTAAAAAGAATTGGCTAAAGCTGTTCTCTTGGCTCCCCTTTTTAAGAATTTGTCTTGTGTTACATAAAGCAGATCAATTCATTTCTGGAAGAGATTTCAGAAGAGCCACAAAAATAATTTCAAATATGGGAAACTACATTGCAATGAATGAATTAAGATGGGCAATCTATTTAGTTTATCGAAGAGATATTTAAGACATTTATTTGATCATGGTCTGTAAGCATCTGTTTGGACACCAAGAGCCCTTCTACTGCGAGAAGTTTTAGAAGTGAAAATAATTAATACTGGAACAACTAACTTAAGGAAGGGTTGGATTCTTTGTTAAAGATATGCTTTATCAACCAGAGGTTACTGGAGTTGGGCAAGGAACAACTAGGTTAAATTCTCTGGCCTATGTTATATAGCAGGGGCGGGCAATTATTTTGGGCGGAGGGCCGCTTACCCAGTTTTCACAGGCTGTCAAGGGCCGCATGGGTAGCCCCTCCCCTTGACAGGTGCCCCACCCCTTGACAGGTGCCTCACTCCCTGGTCACCATCTTGGGACCAATGTCCCAATGTCCTGGGACCAATGTCCCAGGGCCAGCATTGGTGGGGCCCAAAGCAGGGCTCAGGCTGGCAGGGGTCTGTGGAGCCGGGCTGGGCTGCACCAGCAGGTAGAGCGGGGAGCTGGCTCGGCTCCATAAAGCCCCTGCTGGCTGGGACCCCACGCTCCTGCCACCCTGCTTTAGGCCCCACCAGAACTGGCCCCGGGACACCGGTGTGGGCCCTGTGCTCCGGCTGGCTCCCACACCTGCTCACTCCTAGTGCCCCCCAGTACAGGCCGGGGGCAACGCACAGCCCCGACCCCCTGCTCGCCAGCAGGGAAGAAGCTGGTGCTGAAAACAGGGAAAAGCGGCCCCTTGCCCGCCCCATGGCCGACACTCCCTGCTGCAGCTGCTCACAGCCCACACGGGGCTGTCTGGAGCAGGCACAGGCAGCCCCACACGGGCTGCAAATGGCTACAGCGCGGGGCGCTGGCCACAGGGCGAGCGAGGGGCCGCTTTTCCCTGGGGTCACCACCAGCTTGTAACATGCCCCTGCTGCCAGCCTCGGGCCCACGCCCCCTCTGGGCTC